>NW_025110055.1:0-76965 GCF_011392965.1 Frieseomelitta varia | reverse complement strand
TCTGATTAAAAAATCTGCCTGTCGCGAAGTATCTTCTTGCACATAAAATTTTATACATTTTTCTGCGGAAAAAATTCTAATCTGTTATATTTCAAATTTTACTGAAGTTCATAATTACAAAACTCAATTAATTAAATCATTTTTAATACTATTATAAAAGATAGGATAAAACCGAAAATTATTAATTATTACAACAATTATTAATTGTTAATTATTGTAACAAAATATATCAATGGGTACATAATTACTGCATTTTTCATAGCAACGAAGTCGGAGGGTACCCATCCTCTCTATTATGAAATGTAACGAACGAAATCGTTTTAATAATAATTGTTTATAAATATTTATAATTTATCTATTCATACGGATATTCATATCCAAACATTTATATTGAATATATTTTGATTTTATAATTATAAATATTATAAGTATATTATAAATATTATAAATGTATATTTTAATTGTTAAAATCGCGATGTGCAAGAAGCCCTATCCTGATCTAATACATAAAAAATTTGAAAAAATTGTTACTACTCACGAGTATAAAAAATACCCGCGGTCATTATGCTCATCAAAAATTCTACGTATACAACCAGTCACCCGTGCCGTTTCGGACCTTTTGTCCTACGACATGATTGAGTGACCGGAGGAACATAAATGCATGCGACTCACGCTATAGATATGAAGAATATTATCATCCATGCTGCATTGGGACAGAGAAAGTTATCGTGAAGACTCTCATCATCAGGTAGATACCATTGAAAATGATGGAGGTGGAAAATTTCTGAAAATACATAAAACATTTTGTTTCTAAAAACACAGTGTTATTTGTGAACATTTAAATTTTGATATAATAATAATAATAAAAATTGGGATTAATAATTTGAAGTGTTTTTATTTGATAATTATAATTTTACATTCAACTTCAATAGAAAGAAAATTATAAAGAATAACATTTAAATACAATATGCTAACACTTACATTTTTAGCTTTTGAAGCATCGTTAGATTGTTGGAGGATTAGAGAAAGTAGAGAGACTGTAGAAGATCTGTAACAAAACATAAACATTGGAATTTGTATTTGAAAGTAAAGCATGAAATCTTAAGTTAGAGATCATGAAAGATTCTTACATTCTTGGCTTTAAAGCCATCGTTGGATTTTTCCCAAAAAATACAAAAAAATTATTGCTGATGTGAAGCGTCTATGACAAAACGTTAAAGATTATACTTTGTTGTTAAATTGAGTAAATTAAAGTACAATATGTAAAATTACTTACGATCTTGATCTCCCGGAGAAGCCTTATCCTCTTGAGCACTGACACTAATACCGAAAACGAATATTGAAGAAAAAAATACAAAAAAGAAAAACAAAAGACTATCAACGCGCGGGTTTAAGTAATAATCGGCGGACTCACTGATTCTAACTTCGCGAACTATGATTTAAATGAATTATTCAATTTAACAAGAGCCATTTTGCTCAGAGAAATATTGAATATTATATATTTCGTAAGAAGCACTGAGTCTACGATCGCATTGCGCGCGGTCACAAAAATTTTCTGAAAATAAAGCTGATTAGAGGTAGGGCAAAACATA
Source organism: Frieseomelitta varia (assembly GCF_011392965.1). Classification (NCBI taxonomy): domain Eukaryota; kingdom Metazoa; phylum Arthropoda; class Insecta; order Hymenoptera; family Apidae; genus Frieseomelitta; species Frieseomelitta varia. The sequence goes on along the minus strand of NW_025110055.1, from coordinate 75,373 downwards.
CTTTCATTTAGAAAATATTGCTATTTTTCTAGANACCAAATATTATTCAATGTATTTACAAAATGTTACCAAATTTCCGTGAAAATTCATCAAATTGTCGTTAATAATGATCGTGGCATCAATGCGTTCTATGCTATCTCTGCAATTAAGGAGACCAACCTGCACAAGAGAAACCAAAGTTAGAACAAATATGTTCAATGAAGGCAAATATGTAAAAGTGAAACCATAATTAACCTCAAATTTTAATGAAAAAGCGTGCGAGACAAAGTACCAGTAACCGTAAGAATGAAATCGAAGATCGAAGAAAAATCAGCAGAAGCTAAAGAAAAGCTTCAAAATCTACTCTATTTCATTATCTTACGGCTCAATTAATCGTTAAATACACACTTAATTAAATGATACTATTAATGAGGTATAAATGAAAGTAAAAGAGTAAAAGAGTGTCGAAGAAATGATGCCACCGAAGAGACGCCACCGATAGGTTAGAAAAGTTACAAACCTTATGCGGCGTAATACGTGTTGTTGTTATGAAATCCGATAGTCGAATGACTCTCCACGACACGTTTCATCCTTCAGTTGAGAAAGTAGGGGATGAGGTGATCCTGAATCAACAGGCACGATAGTTAAACGAACATAAACATTGTGTTTGTGTTGTTTTGAATTTCGAGTTTCAAGGCCTTCTACGTCTTACTTTATTTGAGAAATGAAAAATTTTATTATATTACGCAGTAAAATTATTTTATTAAATACATACATTCTTAAATTATTGTTGAATTTAGTATTGGAATTGTTAAGAAGTATCAAATTAAAGAATCAACAAATAAGTAGAAAATGTTATAATAGAAGTTTAAAGTGTGTATAAAAGCATGTAATACGTGTGTGTGTGTGTGTGTAGAAAACTAAATTAAACAATTACAAAGTTACAATATTTTTACTGATTAGAATTGAAATTCAATTTGATATAAAATTATAAATAACTTTTGGCATAGTTTGTCTAAATGTTTATGTGTATTGTTTTTTTAATTGGTGAAAATTATGTCATTACTATTTGGTTAAATCTTACATACTTTTTCGGTAATCTGGCAGATCTTGATGAATTGAAGCAAAAATGCAAGTTTTATCTTAAAAATACACAACACAAACAAATCTAACAGCTATTGAATTAAATTTTTGCCTAAGAACTTTTGAATTATACTTCTGGGTGATTTTTCTGAATAATACTTCCTTCTTTACAAATGAGGCGTGCTTCTCTCCGCCATCTTTAACCGCCACTTCTCGGTTAAAAATCGACCATAAGCAATATCGATTTCGAGTTCGAGAATCGTAGGAAGTATATTCCGTCTTTGGCCGTTGGCGCTGTAATCTTTAATTGATTTAACTCCAATTCACACGAAATATTAATTTGGAATAAAAAATAAAAAACTTTCTAAATCAAATACATGAAATTCATGAGATATGCTTAAAAAAGAACGAAAATATTCATATACAAGATAAAAAATTGTCAATACTTTAAACTGTTATAATTTTAACTGTTACAATTTCGTGATAAAAATTTGTAGAACAATTAACTTGATTTTATTTTAAAGAGTGGAGTCTCCACTATAACAATCCTGAGTTCATTTCGTTCAAAGCAAGTGTAAAAATAAAAATTCTTTTCTTCTCGAAAATTGTAAAAATTCAAACATCTTACCAAAGAGAAGTTTTTCCATCACTGAACAACTTTTTTATGATCAGATCAATCATGATCTTGAAAATTGAAATTTTCTCTTTACATCGAACCCTTAAAACCACCTATATGATTTGTTTTCGCCATTTTACTAAGTTTTAAAAAATAATTCATTAATTTTTAATCAATTACAACAAATAACCTCGTATGCAAGTCATTGAATTCGTCTTATCAACTTGACTTCAAAAGTTCGAAAACAAACGATTTGCAAAAAATAATTTACGCCACACAATATAACTTTATTTGTGGAACCAAATATATACCAAACAATATTTGTGGGAACATTTCTTTGATACTGTCAAGCTTTTATAAAATCGAGTTTACAGGATTCACTCAAACTCTTAAGTTACACACTAAAATAAATAAAAAACATCATCTAATTCATATCTAATTATGTTGTAAAAAATATATTTCAATCAATTTTTTCTAATACCTTTAAATAGATGTAAATAATCAAATATATAATGAATTTTTCATCCCAATTTCCATCAATCGCTGTTTTAAATCGTTATATTCCTTCATCGATGAAGTATCGCCTCGTTCAATTCAATAAATAATTCTCGAAGCAGGTGTGGCAATACTGTCCATATTTTATAATTTTAATTTTCATCACTAGTAGTACTGCAGTGCAAAACTTGTCTGAATCGGTACAACAAGATGTGACACGAAAATGGTAAGGGGGTCCTGAGACCCCCCAATCGTGGTCCGAAAAAATACATTGTATGCAAAGTCTATTCATATACCTCATTTGTGATAAGACTGTGACGGTTGCTATAATAAGACTGTATCTTAGGCGGTCGTGATAAGATGAAGGAAAATTTTTACCGCGCTTTTCTAGTTTCTCTTTCTTCGTTTACTGGAAACGTACCTTTCGGCAGAACAATTGAGCGGAAGTAGATGTCGCTATATTAGTTCGAGCGGAAGTAGGTGTCGTTACCTTAGGTTATGTGGGAGTCGCTACTACCTCGTCTATGGTGTTGTCATCTATCGGAGCTAACTAAAGTAAGAGATCTTCATATTGTCAAGTAGATGTAGTACATAGCCTATTCTTGTCACATCTTCTGGTTGATATGCTCACAGATGGTAGTATCTGTATTCTTCTGTAAATAAAAAGGAAAATAACGTGCAACAAGGACAAATATATGTATGTTGTGTGATAAATAAGAATTGTATGCAACAAGAATGGATGGTGTCGCGTAATAGAGGAAGAGCGCAATAGTGTATGAAGAATCGTAATTGCGATTAGTTTCATTATTTCGTTGCTGTATAGTAATAATGTTAGTTTAAACTTACATTTGCAGAAAGAAACCAATCAAACGAATTAATTTGTGAATTTTTATAATTGCGTATTCTTAATTAAAACCTGGGTCCTCTTTTTGTTTCAGTTGATCTATATGCATGTATAAAAATGTACAAGTTGCATAGCAGTACTTGTTTAAATAATATTTAATTTCCTTTAAACTATTTCATTTAAAGGACTTGAAAAAGATATTATTATGTTTCTGTAAATTTCTGTAAAGCCTATGAAATATATTAATCTTTTTTTACGAATTGCGTTATAATTGATACAAAAAACTAAAGTAATTGTAAAATTGCTTGAATTAGAATTGTGAAATGAATTAACGTGCATTAGTATATTATACTTATTATACTCATTCTGAAATTTTGATATATCGGTAATTTAAATGATCGTATAATAATAAATAAAAAATATCTTCATATTAAAAACTTATTTCAAATATATAAGTTAACAGAAATTAACATTTATCTTTATATAATAGTATACTGTACTTAGTTTGTTCAATTATTACAGACATTTTTAAGTGAAAAAGAATATGTTCTCTAGCTTTTTGTTTATAAAATAAAATTTTAAACATGTTTTTATCTAAAAATATTAGTATCTTTATAAAAAAATATCATAAAAATACATTCAAAAAATGTATACGATTTATTTCTGGCAATGTGTAAGTATATTAAAGAAATTAGTTGAATAAATGTATCATATTTACATGTACAAATAGTATCATATTTTTATATAGGGAAGAATGGAAACCTACAATTGGTTTGGAAATACATGCACAAATTTCAACAAAATCAAAGTTGTTTTCTGGAGCTCCTACAAATTTCAATAATCCAATTAATTCTTGTGTGTCACTTTTTGATTGCGCAATACCAGGAACAATGCCAGTGAAGTACAATAAATATTTTCGTAAAGTAATTCATTAATTTCTTATTGTATTGTTTTTATAGGTGTTAAATAAAAAATGCGTAGAAGCTGGGGTATTAACTGCTTTAGCGCTTTCTTGTGAAGTAAATGCTGTCTCAATGTTTGAGAGAAAACATTATTTTTATTCTGATTTACCTGTAAATATTTTATTGTTAATTATATTTTTAAAATATAATTATTGGAAGTAAATTAAAACAAAATATGAAATTTTACATATATAATACACATACATTTACTTTACATATATTTTATGATTAATTTTTTATATAGGCTGGCTTTCAAATTACACAACAAAAGAAGCCTTTAGCCATTAATGGAAAAATTAAGTTTAATGTATTTAAAACTGGAGTGCATAAACAACCTTACTCAAAATCATCAAAAATTAAACAAATACAGCTGGAACAAGATAGTGGAAAGAGTCTTCATAATGAAGGAGTTGGAAGGTATTAAGTATTTTTTTATAGTTTATAAATTATAGTAATTGAAATATACTTTGAAAAATAAATTATATATTGTTAGTGTCAATTATATGTCATTTATAACAGGAGTTTAATTGATCTTAATCGAGCTGGAATACCTTTGATGGAATTAGTGTTTGAGCCTGATTTAACAAGTGGAGAAGAAGCAGCAGCTCTTGTGAAGGAACTATGTTTCATTTTACAATTATTAGGCACATGTTCATGTAAAATGGAAGGTTATTTTATTCATGCAACTTTTATTTAGAAATAATTATTAATTATAAATAAATAGATTTTTTTATATTTACAGAAGGAGCTTTACGAGTTGATGCAAACGTTTCCATAAGTAAACCTAATGCACCTTTAGGCATTCGAACAGAATTAAAAAACATTTCAAGTTTAAGTGCTATCAATCATGCTATAGAATATGAAATAAAGAGACAGATTTCAATTCTACAGAAAGGAGGAGAAATTATTAATGAAACACGCGCATGGGATCCACTAAGTAAAAAAACAGTTCTTATGCGTGAGAAAGAAGAAAAACATGTAATTATAAATTAATATAGTATATATTTGTTTAGTTTTTTAAAATAATTTTTAACATTTATTAATTTTTAGGATTATCGTTTTATGCCTGAACCAAATTTGCCTCCCTTACATTTATATGTTAATAGAAATGTACAAAATACATATGATCTAATTGATATTCCAGCTTTGAAAGAGCAATTACCAGAGTTACCAGAACAAATACGTCAAAATTTACTCAAAAGTCTTACACCTGACACACTTGCAGCAATAACAGTATGTTTAATATCTGAAACATTAAATTTTATATATTAAATTAAATTTTACTTTCAGAGTGATTTAGAATGGTATCTACTGTTTTGCGACATCTTAAAGAACGGTAACCATCGCGAACCCCAGTTAGTGGCTAAAATTTTTATATCTGAAATTTTGTCGTTGTTAAATAAATATAATTTGGATTTTACATTTTGGTGAGTTTATTACAATAAAGTATAAAGGAGAAATACTAATATATTGAATTTTTAGTATTAATAATCAGGAATATATTGAAGAATTGATAGACTTAATACAAGCTAAAATAATAAATCAACCAACATTTAAGAAATTATTAAATGAATTACTCAACAAGCCAAATAAAATGCCAAAACAGGTGAAAAGATTTAAATTATTTTATATTTTCTAAGTATTAATGAATTTTAATACTAATTAATTTCTAAGTATTAATTGCTTTACTATTATGTAGATTGTTGAAGAAAATAATTGGTTTATAATATCCAATGAAAAGGAATTGGAGATGATATGTTTAGAAATACTTAAAACAAATCCCAATTTGGTAAAACAGTACAAAGCAGGACGTAAAAAAGTATTTAAAAAATTTCTACACAAAACATTTTTACTTACTGAACAGCGTGCAGATATGGCCAAAACATCAAAAATTATGACAAGATTATTGAGTTAATTTCAAAATGTTTCTGTAATATAACATTTTAATAATAACTGTATAAATAATTAAATGTGCCTATTTTTTAACACGTTTACATATTACTGCATTAAAAATATAATACGAAATATAAGCAATTTTTCTAAATTTATTTTTTGTAAACTGTCGATCACAAATATAAAACCAAATATGAAATAAATATTTCAGATAACAAATTAGAGATTATCAGGCTCCTATGTAATTTCAAAATTTAATTTGAACCAGCACAAAATTTTATTTTCAACAGTGTTAATTGTATTATAAAATATTTCACAGAAATGTCAGACCACATTCACTGACTGTTATTTACATGATACCTGAGGGTGGAACATGTTTATTATAATCGTGCAAGATATCATAGCAGAATCAATCTTTATCAAACGAATTTTCAAAGATTTAATCATTTTGTATTGTTTATATGAAATATTGAATGTGGTTTTATAAATGTTACAAAGATGCATTGACACAAACTGAATGACGAATATACAAACAAAAATTTACAAATGATTATTTGAATTCTTTGAATAATATTATATATACAGTACATAATCGTATATATGTTAGAACTATAGATAATTATACTTACAAAAAGTACATAATGTAAAACATCTCAAGCTTAAAAATATTTGATAAAGATTGAACTACTCATCACAAATTGTACAAACGGACTTTTTTTTAATTTATACAATAATGAGCATTGTATACTGTGATGTTAATTTCATTCAAATTTTCAAGTACAATAAGCCGTACAAGTAGCTATTACATGATGTAATGGAAGTACGTATATATACTAAACAGTTACGCAGAATTGTTATTTAGTAACAATTATTATGAAATAACTATTCTTTTGTACAATTTTTTACAATAACATTGTTAAAAAACATGTCACCCATACATTATCATTTGTCCTTTTCTCATTACCTATAAATTTATTATGTTTATCAAAATTAAAATTTCATTAGAAATATTACTATTTAAAAAGTAAAAAACTTTTTTTCAATCAAGTACACTAAATTAGTTATTAAATGTAATAACACAGTTTCCATCGTTGGTATCAGTTATTAGAAACTATATTATTTTAAAAATTTTTCCATGTATTACAAATTTTTAGTTTGAATTATATTTCATTAACAAGAATTGTAAAATAATACATTAAAACATACATTATTTAGTGTACGAATTTTTGTTTTCTGTAAAATATGGCAATGATGGAAGGATTATAAATTGCAGTCTTCCAGGAAAGGCCACTTCAATAGCATGAAAATCATCTTAATTCATTTTTTTTTTTTATTGTTCTAATTAATCTTGTAATACTTTACGAATGTATTCGCTTGCATTACAATTATGGAAACAAGTTTATACAATAAATTCGATATATATCTGTTATGTGTTTTTTGAAAGTAAAAAATTTTTCTTATTTAATTCTAAAATGCCACGTTATTATTACCTATTACATATTTACAAAATATCCTTATAAAGAGTCAACATTAATAACGTGAGTTCTTTAAAAAAATTGTCATAAAGAACATTTGCTTTTTATCAATTTGAACGAAGTACATTTTGCTTTACAAAGCGCCGGCTCTAAAATGAACCATGAATTTTATCTTCGACAGGAAGAGTTACATGTGAGAAAGTAAAAATTCTAAATCCTTTATAGTCAACTATTCACAATTCTAAGAATAGGAGCAATGTTTCTCTTCGCTCTTGGCACAGCCACGCGAGTGATTTGTTTGATAATAAATTAAATTACTAGCATTAAGAATAAATTCATCAATAATGTGATGATGTAATATACATTGTAAGAATACTAGCAATAATGATCATGATACTTTATAGCTAAAACAATTCATTCAATGCAGTTGTAATGCAACATAAGAAACGCTATACAGTCATTTTTTAAGACCATTAGAGTTATTTGGATAATTTACTGATTACTCTTATCAAGGCACCGTTTTCATCTTTTAGCCTCTGGTTTTCACATTTCAATTGGTCCATCACCTAGAAAAAAAAAGTAAAATTACTTTATGTCATTTTTAGTTGTATTCCTTACTAAAAAGAAATTAAAAAAAAGAAAGATAAAGGAAGAAATACAAAGGCAATGCCATTATAGAGTGGGTCAAATAAATATAAATGGTTCACAAAACAAAATGAAATAACTCAAACAGAAAATAGGAAACAAGCAAATGCTATTGTAATTAGAGATATAGAAATTATTTTATAATATAATTGTAAAACAATATAACAATTAATTAGGTGCATTAAAATTAAGGAGTAGTGTATATAAAATATAACAAGCAAGTATAATTTTACTGCTATGTAAAAATCTTGCAAACATATAACAAAATAATATGATTAAACTAAAATATTGAATTTTGTTAATTTTTTTAAATTTTTGGAGAATTACGTTTATAATCTTAATAGTATGTTATATTTTTATTATTTATAATCTTAATAGTATGTTATATTTTTATTATTTATAATCTTAATAGTATGTTATATAATTTTGAAATTATATGCATAAATAAAAAGTAGAAGCAAACATAATTATTGCATGTAAAGCTAATATATACCCCAATATCTTGGCTTGTTTAATATATATTTATTATTTTCTGTTTCCAAGTTAACATTCTAATTATATTTCTGGTTCTTATTGTGCTGCAAATTTATGCAATTTTATTATGATTTTTTAAGTAAATTATTTCTTTATTACTTGATCAAATTTTATTCCTAATTATTTATCTAATTTTTCCATGCATTTTACAAAATTACTATTAGATAATAAATAAAGAATGATATGCATAATATAAATCGGGCAATGAAATGTGAGTATCAAACAATACATAGTGCAATAAAATATAACTTTATTCTGAACATGCTTTTTTAAGAAAAAGTGTATTGTTATACAAGTTCTTAAATATCGATTTTAAATATTTCCTTTTAAAATAAAAGTTTAAAAATACTACTAGTACTTCTAAAGTTTCATATAGTTGAAATAAAAAGTATTTATAACTTTCTTTTTTAAATTAAAGTGAAATTCTAAAATAATTTATGTTCTATTGATTATAATTACAAAGTTCTTTTAACTCAATTAGATTTAAAACTAAAATAAAGGACAGGCTGCGTTTTTTAATTTTGTGAAAGAATGTAATTAGGTTTCTGATATCTTAGCTTTTACTAATGTAATATTTATATTGGTACAAATGATTTAATGATAAAATATTTGTGAATTTTATTAAACGTCACATATGTAAGAATTTTAAAATATAAAATGTATACGAATCAATAAAAATGCATATATTATAAGATTGTAAGTATCATTAGTAAAATAGAAAAAAATGTTGTTTACATCATTATAGCATAATATCTATTAAAAAGTTTTACAAAAGCTTTAAATTTTTGTACCATAAGCTGTTATAGATTCTTAAAATGAAACTTATTTTAATGATCACAATTACGCGTAGTATATTTTGCGAAGCTGTATTATAAGATAAGTCAGTGAGCGACATCGTTTCAATATTGCGATCAGAACGTAAAAATCGTAAGTAATCAATTAATTAATTAATATTGTACATGAAATACGATGTACACTGTTAACGCAGATGCTGTCATTATGTCCTTTACCTATTTAGTAGTATTGGTGAGTTTGGATACGACGCGGGTAAGTGCCCGATTTTCGGCTTTCAATCTCTCATTTTCAGCTTTGAGCTTTTGTAATTGCTGTAAACAGTGAAACGATTAGCCCAAAATTCGCTTGTTTTGTAAAGGCCCCATCAGATAATACTATATACTCTATCATCATTTATTACATTTTCATATTAACCAGATGTATAGATAATGTAAATCACACAGATTATAAATTAAAAAAAATGAAATAAAATAAGAAAAAAAAAAAGAAAAATACCAATTAAAATCATTATACTGCGTAAATAAGCGTGATTATTTGATAAGAAGTACTAAAAATAAAAGCACCAAGAAATGGCAAATAAAGAAAAAAGCAATGCATTAAAAGCTGCTTATACTTCTTGAATCTTTTTTTTAAATTAACCACTCCAGATATGCTGGCACCTTCCTCTGTATTTAGTTATAACAATCAAAAAAATTGTCAAAAAATTGTAACGTGCATTCTAACTAATAAATATATAAAAAATATATAATCATAAAAAATTTATGAAAATATAATGACACATAATAAGTAAAACTAAAATGTTTCAAATAATTGTTTAATAAATTTAATAAATTCCTTGATAATATTTGAATATTTTTAGGAAACAATGGATATAACTGTAACTAAAAAATATAAACGTAAAATGTTTCTAATTCTTACTTTCAATTCTTCTTCCATTTCCGACAATTTCCTTTCCATTGCTCTCCTTTCTCTCTTCTCAGCTTCAGATAAGACTGTTTTATTTTGTGCACTTTGTGCTTTGTCCAATAAATTTCTGGTTTCTCTTAATTGTTCATCTGATCGCCTAAGCTTTTCTTTAAGTCTTTCATTTTCTACTTGAGATTCTTCATATAATTTTTTATAATCTAATTCTCCATTCTCAGAAGTTGTAGATTTTATTCTAACTGACATAGAAGGTGCTTCTGATGATAGTGATGATATAGATCCTAGTCTGTTAGATCTTCCAGTTCGATCATTTCCACTCTGTAAAACAAAATCAAATGAAAGCAATGTATATAAAAAAAGTTAACATATTTTTTATAAATTTATTTATAAAGAACGTAACAAATTTTTTTGTAAAATATTTTGATATATTCTCTTACAATGTATCCTTCAGAACTGGTTAAACTTTGCATACTAGAACTTCTAGATCCAATATGAGCATCCGGTTTTGTTTTTAATTTATTAAAGCTTTCTGTTCTTTGCACTTGTGGATGATTGATTGAATTAAGATTTAAATAATTATAACTCATGGAAGATGGTAAACGTAAAGAGTTAATATTCATTGGCAGAGTTATACTTCCATACCCTGATGCTGTTCCACCATATGTTGTATATGGATTTTGATAATTCAAATTACTTGTAGAATTTGAATAAGGAGTTTTTCTATATGATTCATTACTTTTTGAAGTTTTATTGAAAAAATTTGGTAATCCAATAGGATTTCCAGTAATGCCTAACAAACCAGAATAGCTATTTTGATTTAAAGGAAATAATCCACTAATACTTCGTGATCTGTTTCCAAAAATTGATTTTCCATTTGCTGACGCTTGAGCTCTCAATCCTGCAGCTGTTGTTGGTTTTCCTTGAGATCTTTTTCTGTAGGATGACATTGTTTATAAAACTGATAAAATAACTTCTGATAAAATCGTCTTGTTTTAAACTTCTTTGCCCTTAAATTAAATATAATTTTTTCACATATTATTTTTTGAAAGAAATTAAAATTTTTTGTATTATTTTACACTTTGTAATGTAAAATCACTTTGCCACAATATACTCGAAGACGATCTAGTTCTAATGACAGTAGGTATTTGACTGACGTAGACTGGGTGGAGAAACGTAAGACATCAGCCAGTTTACTCTAAAGCATCAGTTTGGTATGCTATTTATAGGCCATATGTATAAACTTACACTATTACGAAGATTGTATGTTTTAGAATAAATATATTTCATATTTCACTTTTAAAACATTTTATATATAATTAAATATTAGAAAGAATGTATATAACGTTTATATATAATTAAATATTAGAAAGAATGTATATAACGTTTATTTTTATAATACATCAAATTATATTAATAAAAATAATTTATCTAAATAAGAATTTTTAAATATATATAAATTCTATGAATATGATACACATGTCATATATTACAAGTAATGTAAAAGACACGATTAAGCACTAAAATAATTAAAATAATTATATCTTTGTATTTAAAAATTTTATATATCATACATATATTATTATAAAATTAAATTTAAAAAAAAATTGTTTCTTATATACAGTATTCAGTATTCAGTGCAAACAATAAATAAGTTCTTTCTCATCTATTCTAAATGTCAAAGTACCACATTGTTCCAAATGTCAATAGAATATTTTTAGATACAGCTAGGCCATGTGTTCATGATTAATTTTTTTTATTTGTTTCTACTCTTATTACTATTATGTGTTTAATATATTATATGAATTATACGAATTATTATATGCTAATTATATAAATATAATAATTTCAGTAAATTTGAATATATTTTAAAAATTATCTATTTGTAAGAGATTTAATGTATGCAATAAATAATGTAAAATTATAAAATGAAATTATAAAATTATATAGTTTTAGGTATAAAATTAAAAGATTAATAAAGTTATAATACTTTTATACATGCTATTGGTCTTAATATATGGTGTGACAAGATATAGGAGGATAAGAAATGGAAAACTATTTTTAACAAAGCACGAATAGAGGTTAATCTTCCCAGAGACTAATCCAAAAATAACTCAAAGCGTGTGCTTCATGAAATTGCGTTCATATTATAATACTTGTATATAATGGTTACTAATTCAAATATAGAAATATTAAAGTAAAAATATCTTATTAGACATAAAAACATGAAATAACAGAGAGGATTAATTAAATTTTTTCTATTTGTTTTATTTCCATTCAAGGTATATAGAATATCTTATGTAGAATTAAAGATATCAAAAAGATGTTTTAACAAAAATTGTTTAGTTCGAAAGGGGACATCATATAAGATATTTTAAAATCAACATATATGTTGAATATAAATCTTTTTTAACATAAAATTTATGAAATTAAAAAATTTGTTAAGATAAAACATTTTTTAATGTTATTTATAGGCCTAAAAAATAATATATTTACAAACAAAATTAATATATTTACCTCATTGTGGTTGATCTTGGAGTCATCATAATCCCCACCAGCAGTTAAGTCTTGTTTCTCGGGATCGATTTCCTATAAAATATTCAACACGAAAAATGATAAACTCAAATAATTGAAATTAATGAAATAATAATTAACACTAGATACTAACGTCCATATCAACGTGGACGACGCCAGTAGATCTTCTTTTAGGTCTTCGTCTCCTTTGTATAACAGCTTGTGTAGCTTGTGCATTTCTACTATCATTTTCCTTATCTTGTTCTGAAACGTATGAGCAAAAGTAATAATTTTTATTCGTACATTTAAACTTATACACATAAGTATCTATACCTTTATCTTCAGGTTGTTTTAACGATCGTCTCAGCGGTAAAGTCACTGTTGTTTCTGCACTACTCGTTGCAATGGTTTCAACTGGAGCTGATGATGGTCTTGGTACACTTGTACCCGCTGAAGGTCTTCTCATATATGCTGTAGTGGTATCTGGATTAGATAATGTAGTAGCTCTGTTATTGGCATCTTCTAACTGGAACTAAGTAACACAATTTCTTTTAAAATGATAAAAATATATTAATATGCTATATAAGCATAATACGGATTATGTTAAAATATGCATTCATTGAAGTTATATAAACCACAAACCTTGCTTCCATTATCCACTTTCAACCTCCATGAAGGGCGTCTCTCAGGTAAATTAAGTTCTTCAGAAGGTTTATTTGCAATTACAGTAGTAGGAGTTGCTGTTGTTATTGTAGCTGTAATCGAGGCTGTATTGCTGGTAGTGGTTGCAGGCTGAGTTATTTAAAAAAAATATGAATAAACAATTAAAAAGCTTTTATTATTATTAGGAAGTTTAGTATTTTATAAGTATTGCAGATATGCAAATTAAACCAAGTTTATACATAATAGTTATATATAGGGTTAAAAAATTCTAGCTTAATTATATATCTTATAACAATTGTATTACTTAGGGTAAAATAATATTGTATGAAGAGATTTACCTGTGTAGATGATATTGCAGAAGAAACTTCATTATTTTGTTGTTTCTTTTTTACTAGTTGTTCTGCACTTTTAATTTCATCCAGTGTCACTCCTTGAGTTGAACGTCGAGTTTCTCTTACTCTTTTTGCATGAGCTTTTCTTTGTGTTTCACTTTCTTCATCACGAACAGGAGGAACAAACGATCTAAACAGAAGTTTACATTATATTAATAGCTTGCATTAAGAGAGTACCTGTACAATATTTTTAAATTTTTTAAGTATGATAAAAAATTAAAAAAGCATTAAATATAATAAACATAATTTACAGGCAACATTTACAAATATCACATAAAATTATTATTATGTTAAAATTATTTTATTTTAACATTAAACAACTATTTTATTATTATTTATTATCAATTAAAACTATTTATAAATATTACAGTTCTATATGTAATAGTCAGGAAATAAAAATATCATTTGTTTGTATTTATATCACACAGATAAAATATAATTTAAAGACATGCCAAAACTCTTTTTTTCATAAAATTAAAAAATAGTATGTCAGTGGCATATATTCTTCTTTTTTATGTCATTCATAGTACTTCTGTATATTTGAAGCCATGACTTTGTGTCATCATTTTACTGAACATCAGTAAATTTACTAAAGTACGTTTTATATAAATGTAAAAAAACAAAGAAAAGAAAAAAAAAGAAAAAAGAAAAAGTACATTGAAAAATATGAAGCTATTTAAGTGGCTGAGAAAATTAATTTATATGTTTCAGTAGCAAAGACAAGGCAGTGGTTATTGGGACAAGTAATATTTTAGGATAAATGTATGCAACTCAAATAAATAATTATATTGTAAGCAAATTTTCATGCCACTGCCAATAATTTAATATTGTATTATAAAATATGCAAAATATCACACATTTCAAGAGAATCTTCTCAGGTCAAACATTAAGTACCCACTTGAAGAAATTCTTGAAGATATTTCCTGGACTTAGCTTGCTCCCTCCTGGTGTAGTGGGAGTTCCAGGAACTGCTACTGAATTGTTTGTAGCTGTAGCTTCCACTGGTTGAACACTACTCAGCCACATTAACATTGCACGATGCAAATATGAATATATAAACTACAGTCTTAAATGTATTTTATACATATTCTAGATTGTAGTGTTTGTTGTAATTAAGCTTTAAAATACTTATTTTAGTTCAACAGATTTATTTACTGAGTTTCTGAATTTATTATTAAGAAATTGTTCTGAATTTATTATTAAGAAATTGGGAAATACTTTATAAATGGCAGTTTGTTTCCCTGTATCAATTTGTTTAAAATAAATTTTTGCTCTTTCTAATATTTACCTGCGTATTTGATTAGTTGGATTAGGACTTGTAGTAGTAGTAGTAGTAGTAGTAGTAGAAGTAGTAGTAGTAGAAGTAGTAGTAGTAGTAGTTGTTGTTGTTGTTGTGGCAGTTGTAGCTGTAGCTGTAGTAGTTGGCAGTGTACTTGACACTATTGTTTTTGATGTAGTTGTTGGTGAAAGTGTATTGCTTCCTTGTGGCAGTCTTGAGAGTTCCAAGTTTAATTTTGCTTCTTTTTTTCTAAATCAAAACAGTATGGTTGTTATATCATAGAAAAATACAATTTTATTTCAGCTACGTAAATTTTATAATATCAGAATAAAGTTTAATATTACACTGTTTTACAATTTTATTTTGTGAAATACATAATATTGTGAAGTATACAATAAAATGATTAATTGATCTTTAAGCCATGCAAAAAAGCAGAGAATGCAGAAAGCTTACTTCGTACATTAATGATTCCAATACAACAAAGAAATTAAATAATACAGTATGCAGAAGCTTTCATGTAATACTAAATTAAATTAAACTACACATATTGAAAGAATTAATATATATATATATATATATATATATATATATATACGATGTACGAAATATGCGCACCTGTGGGTTTCGCGTAGAGATGCAGAACGTGTTGTAGTATTCGTGTGAGTAAGAGTAGCATTGCAGCAATGGAGAGTAGGACAAGAAAACGCCTTGATTCGAGCTCGTAATGCCAAGTACTGTTCATAAAACCTGCATAACATGCACCATGCCATGCATACAACTACACTAATTTTCTATATGCATAAAGCACAAAAGCTACTGCATTTAATTTTTTACGTAAATAAATAATTTGTTAAACGCTTGCAAACTTTAATATAAGCAATAAACATAGATATGCAGAATTATAAATAATCGTGATACAAAAATATAATTATATTAATGAAATTTGAATAATAAGAAATTCGAAAATTGTAATATCACAAACAACATATATTAAATATTCATTTAACTTACTTTTCATCCGTTTCAAAGCTATGTGTTCTTGTCAATACAACATCAGGTTCTGTATTAAGCTTGTTTGACATGGTTGGCGATTTAATACTTTTATCTTTTTCTTCAAGCTCTATGGATATGTAACATAGAAAATAATAATAATATATTGTGATGATGTGAGACAATATAAAATATCTTTATAATATTCATAACTTACTTGAAGTGTATGTTCCTTCTGTATTTTGTACTCTATTTCTGAAAGAGCCTGAACGTCGCCAAGATGGTATAACTCCTTCTTCACTATCAGTCTGTTGTTTTGGAGGCATTATTGGAGCCTTAAAAAATAAAATTGTAAACATTATTGATCAAGAATATATATTGTTAAATATTGATATAAATATTACCTGATTAGGAACTTTACTAGCATCGATAGGAGACGAAGTATTACGCGAGGATATTTCTTCTCTATTTGCTCTATTTTTCTTTTCTGTAAAATTAAATTAAAATATAATATAAATTAAATCAATTTTACTATGTTTTCTTAAGAAGGAAGGACATCAATGGAACATGTACCCATCAATTTCAATGGGATGTTTTTAATAAACAAATTTTAAAAGTATTATTTTCATTATGAAAAAAACAAAAGAAAACAAACATATCTTATAATACATGCAACAGAATATAATTTTAAGAGTATAAAAACAGCCTTACAGACAAAACTCACCATCATCTGTAAGACATGGAGAATGGTTTGATTCGTTAGACTTATCAGATTGATTGGAGTAAGTGGAAGAATGTGAGTCTGAGCTAGTCTCAGATTCACCTTCACCATCACTCTCTTCCATATCTGTTTCACGTGTCGCTTCTGTCCATGCAGCATTGTTACAAGAAATACAAATTGCTGTTAAGGTAAGTAAAATAGACTTGCAAAACTGAATAGTGCGAAACATATTCTTCATAAAACAAAAAACTATTCCTAACTACGTCAGCACTCTTCAATCATTAGTAAACAAATTAAAAATAATCTTTGAATTTTTCGAAAGTAAAAGTGAACAATTTTATAAGATTTACATTTCATCAAAATGTATTTATATAGATAAAATGATTGAAAAATACTAAATTTACTTTCTTTAATTCACAGAGTGCCCTGATAGTATTACTCTGCCGCACGATTTTAAATAAAGTTGTAAGTAATTATTGTGTTATACAATATATTTTTAAGTACATTTTTTCTACACAATAATATTTATAGAATTTCTAAGTTTAGAAAATCCTCACCATTTAGTAATAAAATCAAATAATTTACCAAATATTTAAATATAAACATGCAAATTAGCAAACCCATATAAGTAATATATAAAAAAAAAAAAACAAAACGTACCAACATCACTATTTGTTCCAGTACTAGAATCTTCTTTATCAGATTGAATTTCTAATTCGACCTTTTTAACTTTATTTGGTGTTTCTTCTTCAAATGTTTCCACTAATTCTTGCGTAGTTATAGTATTTTCATTATTTGTCGATACACTGTAATATGATTAATACAATAAATAAAATATTTTTTGTATAAATAATGATTTGTATCCTAAAATAATTGTTCCTAGTACAAACCGCTTCTTTGGTATAGTTGGTTGTTTCTTATTAATAATTTGTGGATGATCTTTCATTAACAACTGTTGTTTTGTTTTTAATTCCTCCAAAGCTGATAATATAGTTGAATCAGCAATGTCAAATGCAGTTTGATCCTATCAATGTAAAGTTATGAAAGAAACAATTTTGGTTATTTATAATATAAAACAATTGTAATCTTACAGCATAATTCTTAATGTCCATATTACAAAAATTTTCCACTAGAAGTTCACAGGCTTCTAATTGTCCCCAATGTGCTGCAGCATGCAAAGGTGTCCAACCATCAAAATCTTGAGCATTAACATCACATCTAGCTTGTAATAATATTCTGAAATACCAGTGTTAAATATAGAACATAACAAGCAATAGTTTTAACTTACATTTTTCTTTAAATATCTTAAATAATTTATATTTTTAATAAATATTTTTTTTAATACTTTATTTTAATAGAATCTGAAGAATCTTACTCCATAACATCAATATAGCCCTTAGCAGCAGCAACATGAAGAGCAGTAGCTCCTGATTTAGGATGGATTGAGTCCTTGCCAGTTGCTCCTGATTGCCATGCTCTAGCATCATTTAACATTGATCTTTCTTCTTCACTTCTGGCTTGGTCACAGTCTATGCCTATGAATCAAATTATAAAATATACTTTATATCTTTTATAACTAAATGATTACAATATATTTTTTATAGGAGATAATTATAAATACAAACCAGCTTTACTTATATGTTGTTGCAGCATATCCTCCATTTCAACACTTTCAGCAATATCAAGAGCTAATTGGCCATCATAGTTAACTGCTGCTAAATTACATCCTTTTTCTATTAAATATCTGCAACATTTGATTTTTATTTAAAAAAATTTCTGAAATTTATTACTATAATAGTTATAATAGTTATTAAGATTCTTAAATCATAATATTTTCAATATTGAAATGAAAGTAATACTAACTTAGCAATAGATATAAATCCACAAGATGCAGTTGCATGCAATGGTGTCCATCCTTCATTATCTCCACAATTGATATCAGCTCCTTTTTCCACTAAAAATTCGACCATATCCAGATCATCATTGATACATGCCTACAATTAAAACATTGAGACTCCTTTTAATTGTACAAATTATAATTATGGAAATGATTAGGTATTTTAAGATATAATATTTATGACTAAAGATAGAATATATAAAAAGTTAATAAATTAATTAATAAATAAAGCCTTCAAAAATATAAGTGCTTTTTTTGAAGGTTAAATAGAAAAATGAGAAAGAAAGTAATGAAGAAATTTATTAATAATTTATTGAGATGAATGAATTTTGGTACTTAAATATTGTATATAAATTACTGCATTATACCTAATAGAATTATAAATAATAAATTCTTTAATTATTTTATACTTTGAATATACAAATATATGTTTAAATAAACATGAAAATTGAAGAATGACATCATATATAAATTAAAAAGGACATTATGTATCATAACATTTTAAGACAGAGGACATAGAATACAGATGCTGCAGCCTCTGACTTCTAACAGAGAACTATAAATAGCATTTGATGCCTGATGTATTTTCACATTCTATTTTCGCAAATCCATGAAATGCCTAAACTTCCTCTTACTATCACACTTAAATAATAGTAACAAATATGATATATTTTATGCAAAATAATTTATTTATGTGCTTTTCTTGAGCTAAATCATTTTTGCTATAGGAATACACAAATACTGTATGAATGATTCTAGTTCAATTTTGTAATTACATAACTATAATACAATTCATTCAATAAAATTTATAAATTGAATATAATTTGTAATGATGCAAACAATCAAAGATTATAATAATTTTGATATACAATAAGTACTATTTTCCTGATACTGATTTCTCGTGAACACTAGATTCAAATAAAAAGGTACTTTTTTAGTAAAACATAAATGTCAGTCAGTTTTTAAATATATAATTTTTATTTATATAAATCAATAAAAAAATTTTTTATTTTTATTATAAATTTTTATATATAAATAATTTGATTTTGAATTTTTATAAGATTTCTCTTCAACCTTTTCATACAGATAATAAATAATACAAACATTAATAATTATAAAATATTATTGTTTTATATAAATATTGTTTTACTATAATAGTAATAATTTAAATATTTTTATTCATTGAGAAAATATTTTTATTTTATTTTTATCTTAAGTTTGATATATTTCATGGTTAACAACACATTAAATTAATATTTCAAATTTACTTGTTTAACAAAATAGATTGAATGTATGATAGATTGAATCAATACAACATTTGTCAATTAATATTAAATCCATTTTTAAAAGGAATTCTTTTAGTTTATATCAAAAATATATATTAATATATAAAATATTTAATATTAAATTCAAGTAAATACCCTCTTTTATAATTTTAGACTTTATTTGCGTAGAATTAATATTTTAATTGATAGTTATAACGTCAAATTAATTCTTACACGTATAATTTTGACATGAACATAAAATGCAACAAGAAAAATTTATACAGATTTTTAAGATAAGATGTTAGAAGAAGAGGAAAGATAAGATTTGATTGCATTTGCCGAGTTAACTATGCCATTTAATTAACTTATTAATGAAATAATCAGATAACCAGATATAAGTGCAATTGTTTTACTATATAATTTTGTTCATTTTGAAAATTTTTTTTTGCTGCATATATATATATATATAAACAATAATCACAGACGGGTGAGGGTGGGGGGTTGAACAGTTTTGTCGAGTGTTATCAGAGGGAGTAGTTGTATGGCTTGAATTGCGAGAGATAGCGGAAGCGTGTATTCTGTGGCTACATCTGCATCTTTCTCCCATTATTAAATGTGACATTGTAGATTACAGGCGTGAAAGAAAATTTGATCGATTACAGTTAAATTAGACAGTTAGAGCATACAGTAGCCATCTTGCAATAAGAATTATAATCGAACGAGAAAAAACATGATGTGAAAGCAGAGCTAGTAGAACCGAATCGAGTTTGTTGTTGTGTGGACATTGTCGTATCAAAATGGAATATAAACAAAGGGGTGAAAGAGTTAGCGAGGGATTCTACCTGATGTAATGCTGTGAGACCATCAACATTTCCGGTATTGATATCCGCCCCCTTTTGGAGTAAACGTACGACCTCCTCCTTGTCGCCTGCCGCGCATGCTGCCAGGAACACACAATCCGCTGAAAACTTGATCTTCCGTGCGACCTGACGTGGTTGGGTCGGTTCGCGATTTGTTTCGGACTGTTCCCAGCGTTTCAGTTGTTCAGCCCTCTTAAACAGGGCCGAACTCGAACGACTCTCGAGAGACATTGCCCGAAAACACGCACGACTGCACTCAAGAACCTTATAACCACTTCGCACACAGTCTCTTCTTCTCTTTCTTTTCCTTCGTCTCACTCTCTCCTTCTCTACTGCTTTTAGAACTTCACTTCGCCGAGGCCACTTCAATTCAGTTCACTTTGCGTGATTCGACACGCTGAAACGATCTTCTTACCTCCATATACGACTTAATCGCGAATCGCGCGTTTGTCTACTAAGAAAAATATACGCCAAAATACGTTCTGACGGACTACGAAGGGAGCGGTCGGTCGCCTTCACCAGACTCAGTTACAGGACGGCTAGATTCGCGTGCTCTTTGCTATTCTTGGCCGTCCCGTACCGTGCGAGCTGTGTCGAAACCAACGAAACAACCTGTAGTGTAGCCAACATTTTGCACTCTCATATTTCTAGCGCCTCTTCAATTCTCTTGTCACATATGTATAATACATCGCGAATAATAGTTAAAAACAATGTTAGGAACAACGTACTTTAAAACGTATTTTTGTATTTAATAAAAACGATTAATAATTTCATGTATAAAATGTTTTCATACATTTATTTTGATTATGTTCAATTTGTAATATTCAAATAAAACGAAAGCAGAGGGATATCAAGTTTATAGTAAATTTGTAAGACCATAGAGGTAAATAAGCGTTTAAACATATAAATGGTTTTAAAATGTAAAGTAAATTTTTCTTGCGGTAAATATAGTTACTTTTTTTGTTTCAAAGTTGACACTTGTTTTTTTTTATTTCTCTAGGATCATGAAATCCTTTAGATTTTCGTGAAAGTCATTCTTGGTTGAGGTTAATAATAGTTCTTGCTAAAAATTATAAGCGAAACAGTTTAAAGTGGTGTTAAAATAATAATTTGTGAACAATGAATACTGAACAAATTCTTAAGTATGACATTAAACAATGTTTGAAATTAATAATAGTTGGTAAAGATACAGACGTTGCAGAAGGATGGATCACACTTAGAAAATTAGAAAGTGAACCCGTTTATGGACAGTTAAATAATTATGAAACTATCTTACGAGAACTACTCAATGATGAAATAAGAAATGTTCAAGAGATTCCGAAGATCATGATTTGGTTTTCAAAATATTTAATAGAAAAGTCATTTACAGTTCATCCAATATCAAATGATGTTGCAACAATGTTAAGAAATACAGACATCAATGATATGTCTCATCTGACAATGATACTTCAAGTATTATTGGAATATAGTGTTTATTTACCAGAATCTGTGAGTCATTCAAAACTTTGCGAAGCAGTTGTTATTAGTTTGTCTACCTTCGAGATGCCCTGTGATCCGAAAAAGATTTCCGAGTTCAATGATAATGCTACCAAAGTACAAAACTTCCTAAAAGTAGTAAGATCGAGGTCTAAGAATATTGAAAATGATAACTTAATTTTCATATGTTTGCAAACATTATACAGAATAATATCTGATACCAAACAAAAACAAGATCCTGAACCTGGTTTAGCTGCTGTATTACAAGTGGTAGAACCTTCTATCATACCACAAGCTGTTGATTGGATTCTTTCAGAATCACGCTCTGATGCCCAATTAGCGCAAGCTTTGAAAGTTTTATGTAGTTGGCTTCCAAAATGGATAGGTGATCGACTTAGTATTTGGATTATGGAATTTATACGTGGTTTAGAAAAACGACATAAATATTCAATACTTATCGAGGTCACGAAAGCAAAGCTGGATGTAATGTTTCGTGCTTTATCAATACCTGTATTTCGTCAAAATGCTTCCACAATTTTATTTTATATATTAAAAAAACAAGGATCACCATCTTTGTTTCAAAATATAATAAGAAATACACAAATGGTGATATCTTTCTTTTTGATGAAAGAAGATTCTGAATCAAGCAAAGAATGTATACAAAATTTAGTTGATATCATGAAAATACTTACATTAAGATTTTCAAATCAGCGTGTCTGTACTAACTTGGAAAATAGTTTTCCAGTACAACCACGGATGGATGTCGTTAGAGAAATATGGAATGATCATGTCTGGATAGATGAAATGGAAGAGATCGAACCAGTAATTGAATCACCAAAAACACATTTGGGAAAAGTTGGACTTTCTAATCTTGGGAATACATGTTATATGAACAGTGTATTACAAGCATTATTAATGACTAGACAATTTTGTTATGAAGTATTAATGTACAAACCTTCAAGCAAAGCTGATGATCAAGTTGTACTTAAAAAGTTGCAAAATCTATTTGCTTTGTTATTATATTCAAAGAGGATTTCCTTGGCACCAACTGAAATTTTATTAGCTTCACGTCCTGCTTATTTTCTCCCGGGTCAACAACAAGATAGTTCAGAATTTCTCTGGTTAATATATTGCTAGTATTCTAATGCTTATTTTTTACATTAACTAACATTTTATAATTATTATTTGGTAATTGTTATTTAATAGAATGTACTTTGATAATATAATAATAAATTTTCATATTTATAATTTTTATGATGAAACAAATTTAATTAAATACTGTATTATATTGGTTTCCAACAGTCATCTTTTAGACCTTCTACACGAGCAAGAAAAGTCAACTACTATAAATGGTGAAGCTAATAATTCTAATCTTAAATACAAGGATGATAGAGAGATAAATGATATTTCATCAATGAATGAGGAAGAAGCTAGTATTAAGCGTTGGAGAACTGAAGGAAATTTAAGTGGTAGTATTGTACTGGAGAGAAAAACACAGTCATTAGCAGATTTTACTCAAAGTAATTTTTTTTTTAAATAACGACATTATTACAACGATTTAGATTTGGTATTAATTTTATATCTTCTTATTGCAGGAGAAGATTTGGCACAAGTACAACAACTTAGCGATTCACATTCAGATTCCACAGATAGTGGAATACAATCTGTAGGTGGAGAAGATACAAATACACAAGTACCTCTTGTACATAGAGTACTAGGAGGAAAATGTGAAATCACGTATCAGTGTGCACAGTGTGATACTAGTTCTCATAATACGGATAAATTTCGTGACTTACAGTTGTGCTTCCCAGAAGAGATACAAGAGAATCAAGAAGTTTCTGTACAAGATCTCATAAATTATTATCTTACACCAGAAAAATTGACTGGTGAAAATAAATATCGTTGCGATAAATGTATGAAATTATGTGATGCACAAAGAATTATAAAAATTTTGCATGCACCAACATATTTAATTTTAATATTAAAACATTTTCGTTATGATTTCGATACCAGATTAAGAACAAAATTACGACACAAAGTGATGTACAATGAAATTATACAATTACCAGTATCTACACCATCTACAGAAAGTTATCAATTGTATGCTGCTGTTGTTCATTCAGGTTATAGTATGGATTATGGCCATTATTTCACTTACGCTCGCGATTCAAAGCAGAATTGGTACAAATTTAATGATAGTTATGTTTCACAAACGACATTTAATGACTTTAAAGATTTAAAACCACCGGATACGCCTTATATATTATTTTATGAAAAAGCTATGCCCTTTGAAGGACTTTATGATGAAGATAAGCCCGAATTATCGACATTAAGTAAACATTTACAAGAACTGGTAGCAAATGATACTACAGCTTATATTGAGGAATTGAGGCATCAAGCCGAGAAATCTCAACGCGGACGACACAATTCGATATTGTTTAGAAAGAATGAGAATTCTGATGATGAAAACCCTCCACCTAGTAACTGTCGAGGTGCAGTTAATATGCCTGCGAGTCGTTTTCTTTATTAAGTTATCTCAACATTTAAATATTATATTCTTTTATAAAATTAATCGAATGTTCCAAGTAAATTTGTAATACATTTTCCTTACATTAGTAAAAAAGACGGAGTTCCTTTGTAGGTACAGTATTATTGTATCAATTGGTATAAATTCATTCAAGAATGAGATATTGTAGGAAAATTTATATATATTTATTTCTTGTAGTTTCTGATCTACACTGTTATTGTATATTTCTATATGTGTAGACAAAATTCATATATTTCACGATTATTTTAATATTTAAATAATATATCACAAAAAGTTGTTAATATTAATATTGTAATATTAAGATATTGTAAAGTATAACGAGTATTCGTGAATCGTACTTAGTATTTATCTCTTACAAGTTTAAAACAATTTTTTTATTTGTTAATGTATCAATTTATAAAAATAAGAAGAAAATAATTTGCATTGTTATATATATTGGAAAGTGTATTATAAAATTGTAATGGAAAGAGAATACAAACTCAGTATTTTATAAGAAGTTTAATATAATTGGCTGTGTTTTTACATAGTGTATGCATACAAGAAACAGTATTTATGTAATATTTGAAAACTATCAATTTTATAATCATATTTTTGTCATGTTTTCGCACATAATGATTTGATACTCATCTAAACAAATGCCTTTTGTCATGAAAAAATATATATGTTATATGTTATACAATTTTTGTATTAACGTTCATTCTGGCTTCTAACATGCATTATTCATATATATAAATTTATATAATAAATATGTATATAAATTTATAACAGACTTGACAAATGGTAAATTGTATTTATGTAACTGTTATAAAACTGATCAATGGGTTTGGATTTCTATTAGTTGTGGTTAGAATTATAAAATTAAAAGAAAAATATAAAAATGGTAGCAGCTCTATTATTGTAAATATATATTTTAATTGTAGTTATCTTAAAGAAAAAAAACTCCAAGCATTACGAATCTGTGATAAATTTATACTGTCAAATTGATAATATTAATTTTTTAGATTAGTAGTCAACAGATACAAAAATAAAGATCTATCTTAATTTATAATTGAAATACTTTAGTGTACAATATTTATTAGATTTTATGTATTTATAAATCTCTTTAGACTGGGTATGAATAAATTATGCAAAAATATTTTTTTGTAACAGACTTAATAAGTTGTATTTATTGCTCATCTAATATCTGTTGTTTTAGAAAATAGCACAAAGAAGGTACATGAATGTTATGCCTATTTACAGGGTAAAAAATAAACATTCGATTAATATTTTATCCTATAATTATATTGTTATTATTAATGAGATTATTTGTGTGTGGTGCAACTATTTTCTGTTCATTAATTTAATAATATAGTAATGTAAACTAAGAATGGAAGACTCAGTAAATAATTAAAATTAGACAAAATAAAACAATAATATACGATTATTGGCTACTGAGATACACAATTTTTTTTATTATCCTAGTTTATACAGTTTATATAATTTTGCTACAAAGTATCAGCACTGGAATGTTTTTATCTCGATTTGTCAGTTGAGAATTAGAGATGTTCGATAACGACGTACTACGTAATACACTGATTATGAATACATAACGTAGATTTGACAAGAAACTATCATTTGTAACATTATAACATGTACGATCGGCCGTTTTTATAAATTGTTCGTTTGTTTTGTGAATATCTCGTGGAAACTATGAAGAAAGTATATTTAGCTGTCTTTGGTTGTAAGTTATGTTCAACTGTATTATTGTTTATATATATATATATATATATATATATATATATATTATCTTTGTATTATTATTCAATGAGTTTAACTTGATAATACAATAAATATAATATAATATAAATATAATATAATAAAATATAAATATAATAAACATAAAAAATAGAATTTCATAAATTATCTTAATTTATAATCGTAGGCAATTTAGGTATGATATCGTTTGGTCTATTTTTTGGCTGGTCATCACCTTCATTGTCTCTCCTATTGCAAAGTAACAGTCCTATACAGTTGACCATCCAACAGGCTGCATGGGTTTCATCCACTTTTATTCTGGGTTCAACTATTGGTGCGATGCTTTGTAGCTACGTTATAAATGTAATTGGGAGAAAGACGACTCTAGTTCTTACCGCAATACCTGGATTGACAGGATGGATGATAATAGCTTTCGCGACATCAGCATGGGTAATTTATCAATATATTTCCACTATACATAGAAATAAATAAAAAAAATATATATACATAATAAAAATATATAAATATATATAACAATAAAAAAGGGAGGGAGAGCCGGGTAAGATTTTTAGTATAGAACTATAATTTTTCAATTCAAACGACTCTATGATACGAATGTTTGATTCCTACGAGATAATGGCTAATACTTTAAGCCACGCAGACAGATATTGACTATTAAAGATTAAACTATGACTTTGCAACGTCGATATAAATTCGATATTTTGGTTATCAAATCTCTTGCAATATATGGAATTGTTTTTTCATTATTTACTAGAATTCATTTTTATTCTTTAGGAATTAATTGTAGGCAGAATTATTTGTGGATTGAGTAGTGGATTTGGATATATGTCCGCTACTACGTACGTCGGTGAAATTTCGCCGGCTAACATAAGAGGAATATTAACGTCCACGTTAACTCTAGCTTCGAAATTTGGTCTATTCTTCGAATGGGTAGTAGGACCATTTTTTTCTGTACGAGATCTTGCGCTCGTGTCATCGTCGATACCGATTCTTTTCTTTCTTTCTTTAATATCGTTACCGGAATCACCCTATTATCTGATGCGTTGTGGCAGAAATCAGCAAGCGGTAACGTCTCTTGTGCAATTAAGAGGGACCACAGATGTTTCTAAAGAAATAGAAATGATCGAAAAGTCCATAAAGTACGACTTGGCAAATGACACTGGATTATGGGAATTAATCAGCGTTCCAGGAAATCGGAAGTGCGTTTTTGTTTCATGAATTTTCAGGGGGGAGTGATCACAAATCTTTGTGAGCTCTAGCAACAGATATTAATTTCTTTTGCTTTGTGTTTTGTAGAGCGTTAATAGTTGTGTTGGGTCTATTTATTATACAACAATGGAGTGGAAGTTTGGCAATACTCTCATATGCTGAATTAATTTTCAATGAGACGAAAAGCCAGCTTGAAGGCAAATACTTAACCATGATATTGGGTGGTGTGCAAGTGGTGTGCGCCGGGATCAGCGCGTCTATAGTGGATTGGTACAACAGAAGGACTTTGCTTCTAATTTCTGCGTTCGGCGTTTCCATTTCCAACTGCCTCATTGCTTTATTCTTTTTCCTTCAACACATCGAAGTGGACGTTACTAAGATCACCTGGTTGCCAGCTGTTGGATCGATACTTTACATCGTCATGTATGCTATCGGCCTGGCTGCACTTCCGTTTACCATGATGAGCGAAATTTTCCCCACAAATGTTAAAGCGGTCGGCATTATGATTGGAATGCTGGGCCTAAATTTCTCTGCTTTTGCCGTGTCTCTCTCTTACCAAAGTATCGCGGAACAATGCGGCATATACGTTGCGTTTTGGTTCTTTTCTTCCATCGCTGCTTTAGGCGTCGTTTTCACATATTATTTCGTACCGGAAACAAAGAAGAAAACGTTGCAAGAAATACAAGAGCAGTTGCATGGATATAAATTGTAATAAGAATGTAATAAGAATATTTACTTTTTATTTTATATTGGAATTATTGTTGAAATGTGCAATTAGGATGGAGAAAAGATCGAAGAAAGATTAATCACGCACGTTTAGTACAAACAGTAAGAAGCAATCATGAAGTAATTACATTAATAGAAGTTTAGATTTATTTCAGGGAATGTACTTGCACTTAATTTGGGCATTTGTCTTGGGTGATAGAAACTTTGAATAATTCGTCGTAGCAATGGTTGCCAATGTAACGGCTAATCTGGATCATCAATGCCACAAATTGGAGATTTAATTGATGGATTCGTAGTATTTCTCGTGGGAAGCCACAAGGTAGGAAATCCATTGGTCTGTTCGATAGTTTCTGTTTCATAGAATGCTTCTATAGCTGCCTCTCCTTTACGACACAACTCTGGCATAATTGTCAAACGAAATATCTTATTGAACCCATAATAATTGTTTTTTTTCAAATTAAAATCCTTTTCATACTTTACTGGTAAATTCAAATAATCAATTTTTTGATATTTCTTTGATATTTATCTCGACTTGTTCTTTTATTATTTTTGCAAAATATCACAATAGAACAGAATATTCTTCTTTCTATCCTTTCTTTTTATTATATAAATAGTTTTGTATAATATTTATGTGCAACAGTTGTGAGTGCAGGAATATGTTCCCTATTAATATCGGACATATCTCTTCGAGATAATATTGGTGAATTACCTAGTTATATAGTTACCTATAGTTAGCATATAGAACATAGTTACTTACAATCAGGTTTTTTCGATAAAATTATGGTGCTTTCGTTAAAAAACACTATTTTTCCAATCATACTACTTATCTTTTCCGATAGTACTTTCCGATAGTAGTACTTTTACCAGAAAAGCCTTTAATGATACTTTGTCAAGTAATTAATTATAGTTTTGTTCGACGCTTGCAACTTTATTTTTACAAATATTTTTCAAAATCTCAGGTAGCAACATAAAGGGAAACCATTATACTCTTGTTTCACAGTAGTGCAACGTTGCACGCTTGAAACACGTTTCGCATACATGGCACAACCACTTTGTTTCCCTGCAATTAAATTTCAACGTATATGCACCTTCTGTTTCACTTTCTGGACTTTAATACAGTCTATTGAAAATTGTACGAATATTGTTCACAAACATATGGATGGAAGATTACATAGAGTTTATTAAATTTTATTAAACTTTCAGTTCTCGCACTTAATCTTTATTTAAAAATTAAATATGAACGAATTGATCATAGAATGATTGATAGATAGATAAATATAATTTACTTATGCTCATAAATGTAATTTACTTACGCTAGTAATAGACCGATAATAATTTATGTAGACCATTATAATCAGAAGTGTTGAAAGCCAAGTTATTAAATTGCATAAACCGTAGTCTGATCCATATAGCTCGTTACTACTGAGGTTTAGCGAATGTAAATCGTTATTATTGACAGTGAATCTTCCTGATCATGATCAGACATAACATATGTGTAATTATACAATGTACAAACGACGTGTTTCATAAAGAAATTATTTCTCATTCGATTGTTTGTAAATAAATTACTTTATGTATCATAAACATTTAATAATTCCACAACGTAGAAATAATTTTCTAAAGTTTTCTGAGAAGTATTTATTTCGTCAAAATCTTTTGTTTATTCGTAAAAAAAATTAAATAATATTATTCAGAAGGATATAGTCACGTTGTTTTAATTCCATGAAAGAACTAACTAAATGAGATTAACATCCAGCTTGGAGAATAGATTATCGTTTGGTTACTTGCGCCGTGTATTAATTAACATCCAAGTAATCAATGCCGTTATCTGTGTGTAGACGAATAAATACATACGCGCCGATATATATGATAATCCCTGTGTGTACAACGATGATTATTCATAGGTTACAGCAGATTATGTTGTGGATGTTGTATTTCATTTGTAAAATAATTCTCTTAAATATAAATATTTATTGGATAAGAACGATATTGCAAATAAGCCGATAATATTATTCAAAATTGGTAACGACGTTTGCTGAAATTCATAGTAATTCTTTAGTGTATCAGAATATTTGCATAAATAATACGTCTTGTAAAACAATACTATATTATTTACACATGCACGCTTCCATCTATTACAGTTGAATGTTTTAATACATTCAACTGTTGTGAAACAATTATTATTATCACAGCCTGTTCACCTTCGAAATGTTTATGAAGGAAAAAGCGATAGAAAATTTTTATCGATGCAATTATGCCTGTGTTGCGATACACAGTTTTACTTTTTAGCAAAAACGTAGTACCGCGTGACACTCGTGAACATGTCATATGCAAAACTTTATCTGGTGACTTTCGTAGGTAAAGAAAATTCTGTAAATTGTGTCATCTGTTTTATAGATAATAATGTTGAATGATTAATTGATAAATTGCAATTATATATATATATGTGTATATTGATAATTGTTACGTTAAGACAGTGTGCTTGGCCGAATTGAACGCGGGTCTGTTTTCGAAATGGTCGCCTCTATTGTCAGTCGATGACTCCCCCTTTGAAATCACTGACAACGAAGTTTTCTGGACACTGTCTTCATTAAAACTCGGAACAGCCTTCGGATGCTTCCTTTCCATATTCATCGTCGATTTTCTAGGGAGAAAGATCTCGATATTATTCACGGTCGTTCCAACCTGCCTGAGTTGGTTACTGATAGCGTACAACCCATCGATTCTGGTAAATACTTTCAGAATATTTATTTATCAAACAATCATTCCCGAAATTTTGT
The DNA here is from genome assembly GCF_011392965.1 of Frieseomelitta varia. Lineage (NCBI taxonomy): Eukaryota > Metazoa > Arthropoda > Insecta > Hymenoptera > Apidae > Frieseomelitta > Frieseomelitta varia. Next base: position 44,056 of record NW_025110055.1, on the reverse strand, counting down.
AACGTATTTCGAAAGCACTGTTGAATCTCCAACATTTGCGAGAGTAACTCTCGTTTTTCACGTGGTCACGATCAAATGTGATCTCTCTTATTTTCAGAATGTGTACGTGGCTCATTTCATTGGCGGGACTGTCAGTGGCATAATTTTCACGAGCGGTTTGACGTTCGTGACAGAGATCTCTCCCGCGGACATTCGCGGTGCTTTGTGCAGTTGCTTCGTATTAATGGATTATTGCGGTGATCTTCTGGGTTGCGTAATCGGCTCGTTTTGCACCGTGCGCACATACTCGTACGTGGCGATGTCGTTGGCAATGATGCAATTCGTGGTGTACATCTGGTGCCCTGAAACTCCTTATTACTTGCTACGTCAGAAAAGATTAGCGGCTGCTATGGATTCCTTGATATTTCTGCGTGGCACATGTGACGTTACCGAGGAAATGGATTCGATTATGAAGGCAGCGGAATTCGATCCTCGAAGCAGCGGGATATTGTCTTCCCTCTTGCACTTAATTTCTGAATCAGGTAAATAAAATCCTTGACGAAACTTTGGTCAAATCTCATGTTTAAGTTAGTTATTTAACTTCTTCATTTTTGAATTTGAACTGAACACAGTCTATGATATATTAAAATATTCAATTTTTTTTCAGGAGGAAAAACCGCGATCTTGATTGGCGTGGCTGTGATGCTGGTGCAAGCGATCTCAGGCCCGATTATTCTTATCGGTTATGCTCGAACAGTCTTTGAGGAGATCCACGACGTTCAGTTACACGGGATCTATGCCAACCTCGTTTTATCAACGGTGTATCTGATCTCTTATCTCATGTGTATTAGCTTAGTGGATCGTTTAGGGAGAAGACCCCTAATGATCATGTCCGTCGTAGGCGTTTCCAGTTGCAACTTCTTTCTGGGCATCTACTCCTGCATGCAGGAGAATGCTATAGATACCACGAATCTTCAGCCGTTGTTCTTTCTAACAGTACTGCTTTACACCATTAGCGTCTCATTAGGATTGGCCAGCGTACCTTTCGTTGTCACGAACGAGTTTTTCCCAATGTACGCAAGAGCAACATGCGTCAGCTTTTGTTTTTGTATAAATTTCACATGGTCATTTACTATGTTGCATGTCTGGCGTTGGATCGTGTTCCAGTACAACGTATATTCTTTTGCCTTTTGGTTTATTTCCGGATTGAACGCGTTCAGTATCCCCTTTCTGGTGTTTTACTTCCCAGAGACGAAGAGAAAATCGTTTTTGCAGATTAAAAAGTATTTCATCGAGGGGATGAAAAAGTGATCGATCGATCTGTGACTTTGGTTGAAGAGTGTGACGAATCGAGAAGCTTGGAAATTTACGATTAATCAATAATATTGTTACTGAAAAAACAAGGTTAGAAAACCACATGAATTATTTATTGAAAATGTCAGAACAGCCTTTTAAAAGTCCCTTACGGAATCTATATATAACAGGTACGGCAACACATATTGTAATTTACAGTAATATGTACATTTGAGAGTACGAACAGTCTGCAAATCGACAAATATCATATTCGGCTAGAAACATACTTTATTTCACAGTGGGCGAGTTTCGAGCAGCGTCCTCATTAGAAACCAAGAAACAAGTATGTTTTAACGAGCGTGTATTCGATAACGAAGTAAACAATTTTTCAAAAATTCGTTTGTAAATAAAAAAAGAAAAGAAAAAAAACGAGAGGGAGTTTCTTTTTGGCCCGAAAATACAAATCTTTCCAAAGATGTATAATACAAAAATACTGATTGATCAGATTGGTCGTACAATTTTATTCGCGCGTAGAATATTCTGTTATACTCTTTCGCAGATACAAAGATGTCGAAGAACTGTAAGGAGCGTCAATATTCGATTGGAAGATCAATGTTCGTTATCGCGGCGGCAAAATTCTATTACTGAATCGACAAATTGTCAATATTCATCGACAATCGTACAAATATTTGCCCTTACATTCGATTCGATCGTCTTTGATTCTGCATCTGCATTCACGATTCCCGCCGATAGTAGAAAAAAAAAACTTAATATGTATCTAGATCTACTACGTTGCGGGAAATGAAGGCGATCATTTCCGATAGACCGGCTACAGACATTTCGCGAGACGATGTGTCCCTTCTATGATAATTTTAATCGAGTTTCCTAAAGACAATGTGACAATTTGATGAAATACATCGTAAAAAAAGAATCACATATAGAGATGATTCCGTCAGTCGAAAGTGACAGAGCAAAGGTAACGATCGTTGCTATGAGCGAATTGCGATGAGGTTCAATCTGTCGGTTTCTTATTTCATAGACCGACTCAGGGATAAATTATTTATTGGCGATGTGGAACCATTCGCAAGCCGAATAAATTTTCTCCAAGAGCAAAGAGAACCGGCAATATCTGGCAAGAGGAACATTCTGTCATTATCGTTCACATGCCGATCGTATAAATAGACTCTGAACTTCAGGTGTCTTGGTTACAGCTATTTTTCCGAGACAGAAGAATCTGATCGATCGTGGCCTCCTCGAGCTTCAACGAGGACGACGGTGTCGCGTGTTCGTTTTTTGCTTCCATTTTAAGTACCGACGTCGTGAGCGGAACCTCTGAAACATACACACGTAGGCATACCATGCACAGTGAGAATGCAACGTCTCGAGGAACACAGATCAGCGTTGCTAAATGGTAGCAGCGATATGGAGAGAAATACAAATTGCAATCTACGATCAAAGACGTATTTTCCTGGAACGTTGTTCAGGCAAACGAATATAAAACGAATTATTCCAACCATGTTAACTTGCTCGTACAAATGACCGTTGTAATTCACTGTTCGCAAATAACAATTTTCAAACGGTCTGTGTCCCGGCAGTGCAACTGAAATAACCACGATCAATTCTGAGGTCGACTAATGCTGGACGCTCGATCAACGATGAGTAGAACTGCTCGATTAATATTCGACAATTCGATAAATTGAAAAATTTACGAAGCTCGTTTACGTCGTTTAATTAGACGCCATTTGAAGCTTGTTTCAGAAATCTTCACCAATTAAAGTTGAATCTCTTTCGCGCAGAGGCGTGATTTTAATGCAAAAATTGGCAACTGAATTGAATTTCTTTAAGCAAACAAACTTACATTCGTTTGAATATACAAATATATGCGTAGAATAGACAGGCATGTGAATACACGGAGAAAACGCACATATATACTTACCAGACTTTCCCTTCTGACTGTCAGAGGCCGTGTCAGGGAACTGGACGTGTTTCCTGGACGGTCGTCCTGAAACAGGACTTTTCTCCGAGGAAAGGGTGTTCTGACCAGCAGTAGGACTCTGCGTCGGCGTTGCGGTCGTTTTAGTTTCGTTGTTTGTCGCTGTCCTTCGGGAGCTTAGACAAGACGTGGCTGTCGTAGTCGGCGGCTGAACAGCATATCTCACTGCTGGAACCTTCAAAGGCCACTTCATAAGATCCATTTTTATAATCGAATTTCGACGCGATCGATCTCTTTCTCTTTTGCAATTTTTTTTTTTTTTTTTTTTCTTTTAACCTACACCGAGTAAATGAACTTTCTTTCTTTTTTTTTTTTTTCTTTTTTAAGTTTCTATTTGAAACTCTAGCGTAAGTGGAGGATAAGCGGGCTTTTTGTACAAGGGCTGATGCGAGAGGAGTTTAATCGAAACTGGATATCGTTGAAGATAATCTGGTTCGTGTTAGTACGAAGGCTGTTAACGGATTTTTTTTCTTTCACAGTGTTTGAATTAAACCCGATAGCCGCATTCGAATCGGAATATTTTTGAGGAAATGTTTTAGGAATTGTTTTATTGCAACGTGTATATAATATATATGTGAACGAACGAACGAACGTATATTTATGGCAGCGATTCGCCGATGCTACCGTACATTTTCCGGATCACGTCAATCATTCTGAATGACGCTTATTCGAACAAACTTCGTTACGACAGTCGCTACGTCAAATACTCCTTGAAGGGGGGAGACTAATAATACGAGTTCGATCTGTACATATAACGTCATCAGTAATGCAATCAACATTAATCAATGTCTGAAGGTACCATCGAGTAGCTCTTTTTATACGCTCGATACACAGCCTATTGCATATGCCTATTCGTATTATCAGCAGTTTGATAAAGAATTTTAATCCGAAGGATCCAATATGCAATATTGCTCGCAATCCTTAATCAAATTATCAAGCGCGATTGTCTGCGGCTTCGGATTGTTACACAGATAAAATATTGATTTGCGTGCGTTAATATGCGACGAAATATCTCGATGCAAACAATTTTCCCTTTTTTATTTTTATTCCGTGTGATTTTATTACGGGTTGATAGCACGTGCAAAAATTGGGAAAAGAATTAGAAGAACGGTACAAACGAAAAAATAAAGAAAAAAAGAAAAGAAAAAGGAAACGACGGTAATCGATAAAGATTCAGACCGACAGATAGAATGTTGTTTGGATAACAAGATTGCCCGAGATATTGATGCTATCGAGATCTTTCCTAATTTTCTTAGGCAAACAGAATTACCGGCGTGGCGGTGCTCGAGAATCAGACTTATATCTCGAAAGAAGTTCTTGCCTGTCATCCTCCGCGTCGTTCGTTAGAACACAACTGGAACGATGTTCTTGTAGACAGACAATCGTTACTTAATATCGCCTCCAAGGATATTTGCCACTGTTGTTTAATAATAGTATTTCGTTGCCCGAGAGATGAAATCCTACGCGTTCAGTAGCATCCGCTATTCTCCTTTTCCCTTCCCAACAAGTATTTACATCAGGAAGATCTTACCGTGGAAAAGATAAACGGAACAAAAGAAACAAGTAAAGAACGAATAGAAAACACGAGTAAAGGAAGCGAAACTCCTTTATTGCAAATGCCATTATATCATGAGAAGATATCTTAAAGTCTTGTCGTTACTGAACGTTACTAAAACGTCAATTTATTTACCACGCACTGTTCTTCAATCCGTCGCTTCACGACGATTAATTTCGTCGCGAGTCGTATAACACCTATTCGACAATACAGTTAGTAGTACACTTAACTTTTCGTCTCTTATCCCGATCCTGTTTCCGTTGAGAGACTCTTAGAATACTGACCCCGTATTCGTAGTCGTCCGCGGCGGTGCCTCGACCAGCCATATATTCTTGATACTGGGAGATCACGCACAACACGGAATATATCTGAAGTAAAGGACATGAAGTGGGACATAAATCGGCGCCTGGCCTCATCTGACAACGTAACACATTCTCTCTACCTATGTTTTATAATTGAAAAATAAAAGGTCAAGATCAGGAATCAGAAAATCAGAAAGTAAAAGTCGAATGCAATTGTGGGGCGAAGCAATATGCTGCACTGTGCTGTTTCAATACAAAGCATTGCGTCGTACGGAAGGGAGTTCATAATATTTACGGGAATTAATTGAAAGCATAATCTAAACGTTAGATTGTACGATGCTAATGACGAATTCCCGAAACTGGACGATTTGAAAGAAAACGTTGGAAAACTTCTCGAAACTTTGAGCTACTCCACACACAAATCGATTCTCCAGATCTAAATGTACTCACGTTCAGGCAGAGGAGAAAGAAATTCAACGTGTACAGCATCACCTTCGTCGGATCAAAGGCGGACTGAAACAAAGTCGAGGAACGAAAATGAAATCGATCGATTCGACGAATTTTATATTTAACGCGAGCGATTACGCTCACGTTGAATATAAGTTAAACGATGTATTGTAATAATAACGCGGATTCTGTCGGATGGTCGAGGAACCGTGGCGATTCCTGAAATCAATTACAGAGAGGTAGTAAAAGATTGATGTTTGCCATTATTCACATCGAGTTTATACATCGACTATAGACCGGCTGTAAAATGTTATTCGATTTCCTGGGGCGAATACGCGGTAGTTAGCACAAAAGCCTTTCATGAGAAGTAAATTTACATTGAACGTTGTTTGTACGCTGCGCTGTCTGACTTTTTAACAAGGGATCATATTGCATAAAAAGGACACGAATTTAAAACTTTGACATAGATAAAATACACTATTTTTCTTCGTTTCGAATAACAGTATATAATTTTATTTTCGAATATATATATATATAATTAGTGTATATTATTTAATATACTTAATATATATTTATACTTAATATATTTATTTTCGAATATTAATATACTTAATATATATTTATTATACATATAATATATATTTATATTTAATGTATATTTATTTTCGAATATATATATAATTAGTGTATACTATTTAATATACTTAAATATATATTTCGAATGTATATAATATTAATATATATAATCTTATTTTCGAATATACATATATATTTTTCGAATATATTCGAGTCGTTTATCGGAATAGTTGGGGGAAAAAGCAATTTAAAGCAATTACAGTAGAATCTCTTTTACTCGAATCATTATTTTTCGAATATTCTTAATATTCGAACGTTGTATTACTCAACGAAATCTGCTAGTAATCAGAAAATCATCACTTACAGATATTTCATTACAATAATATACAGGGTGGGTCAAAAATTACTTCCTACTAAAATAAATTTTAGTAATTTTTTTGGTTATATGTATATATATATTTTTTTACAGATTAAAGTACGCGAAAAATTAAAAATTAATAAACTTAAATTCAATTTAAAATTAATAAAATCACTTTTTTTTCTTCTCCTTTGATGTTTTATTAAACAAAAATGATGGTGAGGAGAAACTTTTATAACGATTTGATATTAAGATATTCTTAAAATAAAAGTTCGGATGAAGGATCCCTCTATTGTAGTCCCGTCACAGCTTTCATAAGCTGACCGTTACGTGAAAGAAATCGAAATAATCCCTAGCTTACCAGAAATTTTATCGCGTTTGGATAGATTGTATCGATATAAAAATAGGCAATATAACAGAAAGAAAACAAACTTTCTGATAGACGTTTTCGATCGAAAAGCTTTCTGTTAAGCAGCGCTTGGCGTTTCATGTCAAATAAGATAATCAAAGAACTTGTAATTTGTAAAATTTATTTATATACAACTCACTGATTGATCAAATATTACTTCGTACTGCACTTCCATTTGTATTCCGTTTGTAACTTTTTTTCAAACATCAGAGCGAACGTTCACCGTCAATTGAATTAAATGCATCATTTAATCAATTGCGCGAGTCAAACTTCTTACTTATATACAGGGTGAGTCACGTAACTTGCACACCTGCGTCCAACGAAAAATTGTTTAACAAAAAAGTTGTGTTTTAAGGGAGGCAAAATATGGCCTGTCAATTTTTTGCGTGCGTTGGGGGCATTTTTTCGAAGTTTCCGAGGTCGTCTTCATTTCTCTTAATTGAACCAATATATTTTTTCCATCGTAAATCGAAAGGATATATAGATTCCAGTATTGTACTACTTGCGTACTTGCTAAATTTATTACCTTCTACTTTAAACAGGAAGATGCACGCGTTTCAATTGACAAAACGAACAAAGCTCGCGGATAGAATTCGCCCTGTGTCGCAGGCAAAGCGTCGCGAAACGCTTCGTTAACTCTAGCTAACTAACTAAAAGATGGTAACGCAGCAGCGGCTGGGGTTCATCGTAGCTGGTGTAATTACAAGCGACCCGTTGCATCGATGTTACCGTTTCCAGTTACCGTTACTAGTAAGGCCGAGAGAAAGGTTATTGCAACGGGAGAGACACACGTTTACCAGCAAAAAGATACGCGCCCGGCTTTTCGACCTTGTCGAAACGATAGTTCGGTTTTTGCACGGGAGGGAAAAGAGAGGGATGAAAAAAGAAAAAAAAAAAACTTCTGTTCCCTCTGTTCTTGTTTTACCAGGAGAAAGTACGCTCGACGTGCAGTAAGGACGTTAATGAAAATTGCGCGTACACCGGCGCGCAACGCTGTCGGGTGCGCTGTTATTTCAAAATGAAGTTTTACATCTGGCTCCTGCCGGTGCACAGGAATAATACTGAGCATGTGATATTCCGGTCGCGTATTATATTTTTCTCTCGCGTATCATCGTTTAAATGTCTGCACTTTTTACATCCTCGTGTCGTTGCGTATTTATCCATTTCGCGCTGTTGTTCACGCATTTCTGCGCTTTTACGATACGACACGTCCCGAGCCTGCTCTACCATTGCTCGCTCGTTCTCTTTCGAAAAGCGCGACATGGGAACCATTCCGATGCAGAAACTCGGATTTATGGGTAACAGTGTTTATTATTAACCTTATTTGCTTCTAACTTAGCTCACGTACTCGTCGTTGTTTCAACGTCAATTACTTTGTCCATTGATTTCGTCGCGAAACGAACGGATTCAGGATGATATTTAGATGTCCGTTGTATACACCAAGTGATATAACGCGATCTAATCAAAAATTGATTGCTTATAAGTGGCTAGAGGACTCTCGAGGAATTCTCGATAGAGTAAGATATTGTATAAGTCAATTACGGCATTATGTTACTGTCCGATACGTATCAATTTAATTTTTAAAAATGTAAATATAATCGTTTTTAATTAACAACGGTGACTGGCAATGGATCGATTTAGGTTTTCGAAGATCGCGACAGACAGCCATCTCGACTGGTTAATTTAGTTTGACAAAATTCCCGCTCTAACACCGTCAAATTAATGACTTTTATTTACTGCACGCGTTTTAGGCTAACAAAAAAAAAGAACAAAGGTATCTGTTTAAAGAAATCACATTCGATTCTTCTCGAGAAATCCAAATATTCGACGTGGCTTTTAAGGCCAATGAACTCGAGACGAGAAGTCCTCTAGATAATTACCGGTGAATCTTGAAAGCTTCCGAGCGTAAAAGTGCATACGCGAGCTTCTTCTCGCGCAGACGTTACAAACACGAGGACGGAAAGCAGTCTCTTTGAGGACGTCGAAACGGAATGGACACGCGACTGAACAATAAGTCGCTCTAAATACGTGAAAATCACGGAACGAAAGTACCCGGCGCTTTCGAATTACACGGTTGAAGAACAGTTCAACCCTTTTGGAGAGGAAACGCCGCAGCTGCGGGAAACGTGTCTGTGAAACGACGAACACGGAAGAGGAACAAAGAGGAAGGTCTTGACAGAGAGTTTAGATTGAGGTAAATGCGCACCATCTTTCTTCTTTGTGTCGTACCAAGGATTCCTCGAAACGAAAAATTTGCGGCCGGAAGCGGCTGTGATTGGACGTTGGCTGCGTGTCGACGTACGAGAAAAATTACTCGACGTAATCCCCGGCTGGCATTAAATGCCTTCGCTTGCGTGTCTGCTCGAACCGCCGCGGCGTGTTTCGTAAAAGTTGTAAGCCGTCGAGGGCTTACAATTTCAAAGATAGGCGAAAGTTTCTTCGCGGATTGAAGCGGAGGACCCAGAGACGTTCCAACTCGCCCCCCGATTTTATCGATCGATTCGGTTACCGAGCTCGTCGAGGAAAAATGACACGCGACAGCTGAGCGATTCTACTCGCTCGTTGAACAAAACCACCGGCTACAGCCCGAGATTCTCAGCCGTGCGCGACGTGCATGCGAGTTGGAACGCGGGGTTGGGGGTTCCGTTTAAAATTGTTCTTGTTCCAATAACACGAACGAAGTTTTTCCTCCGAACGAGAGGGACGCTCTTAACATATTCAACGTTCCAATGTTGAAAGAAGGTCTCATTACGCCGAGGGGCGTAAGTTAAAAGCGTCAACTTAAAAACGAAGCTTTCGCAACTGGGTCAAAGAATTCATAATCGAACGCTCCTGGGAGGGGGTCGCATTGGCAAGTTGCGTGTTATCGAGTCCTATAAACCTAATGCTCATCCGAGCCTTCGGAATAGAACGATCTTTCCTGAAATGACATTTTCAGTTTTCATCTCCGAGAAATTTACGTTCCGTTTGGTAAAAGGAACATCGTTCATGTCGCTCCTCTCTATGGACGTATTCCCATCGAAGGGTCGAGACCGTTTCGCAATTATCACGGACGTGTTCTCTCCCCTTCACGCTAGAAGTCATATGGCTTGTTCCCACGAAAAAAGGAAGAAAACATCGCCAGTTATTCGCCACGAAAATACGGAAGTTTTACCACCGAATCCATTTATACAACAACGTAAATACAGAAATAAGTAAATATTACTCTTTTAGCATAAATAAAGGGAGTGTTGTACTTACCGCAGTGATGAACAAGTAGAAGGAATGCGCCATATCGATAACACAGGTCGTGACGATAACGATAATCCAGGGTATGAGAAAGACACGCCGATCCTGAAATTAATCGATCGCAAGTGAGTAAGAGATGAGGCTGGTTTCGAGATCAAGGGTGGTTTCATAGCTCCTTTTTCTTGGCTTCAATATCTCTCTCTCTCTCTCTCTCTCTCTCTCTCTCTCTCTTGTTTAGTCTACGTCCTTTGGAAACATTCGATCCGGCTCGTTGCATTCCGCCGGGGGTAAAACGAGAAACACTGTCCAAGTAAAGTCTACTCGGCGATTTAAGAGTTCAGACGAGCTCTCGACGGGGAAGAAGAGCGGAAAGTTTCTCTTTCTCTGCAGTGGGAGAACAATTGTCTCGTTTCCACTCGGAATCGCCGCGAGTTGTTACGCTAGACTAAAGAAACGGCGCGATTATGCACAGGGGTGTAATAATTCACCGTTGTTACGCTTATGAACTTAATTACATTTCAAATCCTTGAAACGAGCACCTATCTAAATCATTTCCTTTCGTTTCGCAGAAGAGTGAAACACTCTCGAAACGAAATAGACATTTTCGCTCTTTTGCGTGTTACGCTCCAACTGGCGCAATATCAAATCTCTTGTCCAAGTCTTAGTAAAAGATAAACGTTCTATTCTACTTCTTAATCTTCTACTATGCTGCAACGATATTACTTAACACTAGAATCACCGACAATTAAAGCACTGAAATTTCTATCGGAGACGTCAAAATGAAAAAGATGGAAAAACTTTGTAAAGACAATGGAATACACACACTTTATTTGTTCACGCAGATTTTTAAAAATACATTTTAAAAATATATTTTATATCTATAAGATATTGAGCAAAAATTAAAAATTGGTCATTTTCATCGTTTTAGTAGTTCTAGTGTTAATTTATCGCTAAACGCAAGGATCAACTTTGAGGCAAAAGAAATTCTAGCAAAGATAAATAAGAATTAAACGAAATAATAATTGGCGAAGAAAAGTTTGTCGAATATTATTTCCGAGGCAACGCTGGCTAGTTTTGTAGTTAATAAAAGTGAAAAAGATAGAAAAACTTTATAATACAATGGAATATTTTTATTTATTCATTTCACGAAAAATCATTCGGATCTTTAAAAATATACTATTTTATATCTATGAGATATCGAGTAAAAATTAGAAAATTGGTCATCATTTTCACTGCTTTGATAATTCCAATGTTAATTTATTTCTAAACGTAAGAAAGGAAATTCTAGTAAAGATGAATAAGAATTGAACGGAATAAAAGTTGCGAGTGATTTGCGAAAAAAAAGTTCATCGAGTATCGTTTCCGAAGCAAGTCTTGCGGTTCCTTTTCTAAAAATACGACACGAGAGGCAGCACCGCGCTTACATAAAGTTACAATGAAATATTCTCCCATCTTCAATCGCATTCGCACAACCAGGCTGTTTTGTAATGCGATTCAAACAGACTGAACTTCGCTGGAACTTTGTTACGTGTGCCGACATATTTAAGCACGTATGAATATTCTGTATGAAAGGGCTAAATTCGTAAATTTATTTAGGAACGTACATGTAGTTCGGGTAAAGAATTAAATATGTTGAGACACGCGCGCATAATTTTTCTTTCAGCGCGCGCACACCGAAACAAACATGATATAATTTGATCATTTTTCTCGGTGTTCTCAGTGACTATCTGAGAGGAAAACTGGGTCGCCCATCGCGCGATCGCGAATATGTCAAAAGATTTTGAAAATGCTTTATATTTCAACACGTTTGTACAGTCAAAAACTCAAATATTTTACCGTAAAAATATGCTTTTAGAGAATACGTGCATATTTCGTCCACGATACGCACAATTTGTTCGAAAATTCGTAGTGCTGGGGTACATATTGCGACACAAAACGTGTTGAAAAATGATGGCTATCGGAGTGACAAGTAGACGAGGAAAGAGGGCGAACTCGCGAGAGCCTGAATACGAAGATCTTGGCAAAATATTGCCACGGTTATTCATGGCCGGCTACTATCGCGAAATAAACGCGGTAGCTTTGCTTAAAGTGATTAACGGACGAGAAGATCGATAAGAAGAAGAAACACCGGGGCGGAACTTGGTAAATTTAGCAACCGAATTTAGCCGGGGATTTGAATCTGTCAGGAACTTTGCTCGACGATGATAAGGCAAACATCAATTAATATTTCAACCATGGTCGGAATAACTGGAAAGTTAGTCGCAGTGACCAGCAAGAACCACGTTAGATATGCAGTGGGGTGCAAAATTGAGTCAATAACAAAAATTTTTTAAAAAAATATTTTTTATTGTTAAATAAAGTATAAAAACATGAAAATAAACTTGACTATCTGATTCTTTATAGTTTTAGGAAACTGAAGCTATTTGTTAACTTTTAAGATTAGGTTTCCTCCTGAATACACGTATATACGCATATGCATACATATGTTGTAGGGGTGTATAACGGGAGATGGTGTTGACCCATTGCACAAAATTGAAGAGATTATGAATCAATACATGTATAAAGACATTTTAAAAGAACATTTGCCAAATTGTATGCAAGATATGCTCTTCGCTGTAGAAGAAATCGTTTTTCAACATGATCCGGACCCGAAACATACAGCGAAAAGCGTAACTAATTAGCTGACTACTCAGGTATTTCCGATCTTAGATTGGCCTGCACGAAGCTCCAACCTAAACCTCATCGAGAATTTATGGGGTATATTGAAAAAAAAAAAATTCTAGACGCATACAAATCTCCTCCTAGCTCAGTAGTGGAACTACATGCTCGTGTTATAGAACAGTGGAATCAAATGCCACCTGATTTCTGCTCAAGACTGTTTGAAAGTGTGCCAAGACGTATTAGAGCTATTATCTAAGCAAATGGCTTATGGACAAAATATTAAGGTATGATAAAGCTTGTAAATCTGACTATGAGAAAATTTTGGTGCAAAATTGATTCTACGTTTTTTAATTTCTTCAGCCAGGAAGAAACCTAATCTTAAAAGTTAAAAAAATAGCTTCAGTTTCCTAAAACTATAAAGAATCAGACAGTCAAGTTTATTTTCATGTTTTTATACTTTATTTAACAATGAAAAATATTTTTCTCAAAAATGTTTGTTATTGACTCAATGTTGCACCCCACTGTACACACTATACTAATTCACTTCCTTCGTGAAGATTGAATCTACCTACGAGAATTACGAAAACGAATTATTTTACTTCTAGATAAGTAAAAAGCACGTTTCAAACTATCAATTTTGTACGTGAACTCGATTCAGAGGGCATAGTTTTGAAGCGCGAAATTTCGCAGAAAAATATCTTTAGCAGAAACTCTTGAAATTTTTCTTAAGGAAGAATACCTAAAGCGAGAAAACAGGGCCTCTTCCTGTATCGTTCTCGGAGAACGTGCAAACGAACGAGAATACACTTGGAACGATCACTCGATGCGCCTGTGTTTTACGTAAGGGAGCTGTTCGCAACGTGAGTGATGGCCGTGTCGATTGCACGCAAAAAGGGACGATAAATCAGCGCCGTGAAGAAAATTGATATTCCTATTCAGATTTACGGATGTTCTTTTTTTTCCACGTTCAAAGACGCGTTGAATACGGTTGCATACGGTTCCAACTGATGGATGAGCTATCGAGAGGCAACATCGAGATTAACTCGCCGAGCTTAATTGCGTTAACGTATCATGGATCGGAGGGAATCCACTTTGAAAAGTTAGTCTCTCTCTTCCTCTCTCTCTCTCTCTCTCTCTCTCTCTCTCTCTCTCTGGAGTTAACAGAAGCATTTCATCGCTACTCTGCAAATCACTTGCCGTGTCGATCCGTATCGTGAATTGATTTCCTAGTTTGGTACGCAATGATGCGGCAACAAAATAACCGATCCGCGCGAAAAACCCTTCGAAAGTACGTTCGTCAAATAATCTGCTTCCTCTCTGTTCTGCTCGACGCATTTTCCGAGATATGGATCGCTTGCAGGCTTGATAAAAGTTCTTAAAAAAAAAAAAGAAAAGTCTAAATCTCAGCACGAAGGTGTAATTAAATATCGTACTTCGTTTCACGTGAAACTTGATTTCAGAGAAAGTATTTTAAGATTGAGATTTGACGGGACATGATGAGATGATTAAAGATATGAAAGAGAGAGAGAGTAAGATGCTGTTTCTGCGATAAATTATTAAAACGCCATCAGGTGCTAGATGCGAGAAGAGACTTTGATAGTACTCGTTATTTAAGATACAACGCTTCTCGTCTGTGATCGGTTATTAAGCTATTAATTAACAGAGTAGCGAGCTGTTTGCATCGTGAATAATTAGCGAAAAATACTAAAAAAAAGTGTTTAATCATACCAAAAAAAAGTGTTTGTACGAGGTATCTATATAAAGGAAAGGTGCGATTTTGCACGAAATACTTTGTTTCAATAAATAGGCAACGAAAAATTCAATTCGATCGCGGGGCAAAAGGAATTTCGTGGTTGGACAATGTATATTGCCGAGGGTTGCTGTCTTGTCTCATAAATCTCCCGTACCCTCGTCGACTATATACGACGTCAAGTGTATAGTTCTGTCCTTTCTTCTTTCTTTTACAGATTTGATGGGTTGGTATCACGAATGAAATCTTCGAAATAAATTATACATTTCAATTAGATAATTCGTTCTTTGTTTTTCTCCCTCGTAAATGATGTTTTGTACAGGTGACAACGGCATTATTCGGCTCTCTGTAGCCGCAATTCTCACGTTACGTCGTTACGTGTTATTATTTTTCATACGCGACACATTTTTAATTAGATACGAGAGCATGGGACTGCATATGAGCGTGTACGAAGTACATAAAATAACGGAAATAGAAACGAATTTCGAGGGTGGGAGTTAATTCGCGATTCGGCAGACTAGAATTTCATTTTTGATTCGCCGCAATTTTTCTCCACCGTGTTATCGCTTCTCCTGGAACGGTGATAAAAATTGCATCGTTCTGCCCCGAAGAAAGGATTTATCCGTCACTCGAGATGAACTAACGGGAAGACTGATAGGAAGGCGATGAGACGATTGTAGGATAAGACAAATTCAATTACACACAGTGAGCGCATTGTGACTTGGACTTTCTTTTCTTGTTTATTTTTTTATAGTAAAAAATAAGTAATAAATTTAAATTTTCTTAAATAAATTGAAAAAAGAAGGTCAAAAGAATAGACTGTTACGAAAAACGAAATCTTTGATCAATGTATTAAATCTGCAGCCTTGATCTGAAGTTAATCTGAAATTAATTTGAATTTCATCTGCTATTCCATCTAAATGTAATCTGAAACAAGAGGAACGGATGTCAATCCATCCTCTTTCGATGTTTAAGTACAACAATCGTCGTCAACGCTACTTTCTCAACACTGAGTTAATTTCATCTCTCCACTAATAACTTCCATTTCGCGTGAGAACCACGTGCCACGGGAACGAATATCACGATTTATAACGAACACCGTTGCGCAAGATTCAAGGCTTCCTTGCACTTTGCTGTTAATGTTGGTGTACGCGCAAGATATACATATACAGAGTGTTTCCGATCTGGTGGTGAAAGGAAGTAATTCTATAATAAAAAAAAAGAAAAAAAGAAAATAAGTGAAAAGAATAAAACTTTTTTTCATTTAAAGCTCGGAGAAAATCAAGTTTGAATATTTAAATTTAGCTAATTCCGAACTAGTCAGAAATAGAAACAGAAAGTAATTCCAGTTGCGAAAATAAATCAAAAGTTGTTGAATATAATTTTTCCAGAATATCATTCGTTTTCGAGAAAATTCGATTTCAAGCACACACCTACTGAGCCAATTTTTAACCCTTTAAACAAGTTTAGAGTCTGCTTTTTTTTTGAAAATTCTGTTCTATAATTTTCACTTATTTTCGCAGGTAGAATAATCCATCTATTATTACTCAATCCTGTCTAGTTTAAAATTAGTCAAATTTAAGTATACCTGTTTAGTAAATTTTCTTCAAAAAAGAAGCTTTAAATGATAAAATTTTATTCTTTCTCATTAGAATCATCTCCTTTCCGGTTATACCGGAAACGCCCTGTGCATTCCCTATAGAGAATTAGGCGAATAAAATACTGGTGAACTCTAATTAAGAAATTTATTTAAAACAAAATGTCATTTTCATATCACAGGATATGCATCGATTTTATAAAAATCCCCTACATGGAAAACCATGCTGGGGAAGCTGGTAAAAAGTATTTACTGGTTATTTAGTGATCCTGTTTTCATTCTTTGGTAAACAGGATATTTCAGAGCAGATTGTAAGAAAATTTGTATTACATTCAAGTGGTATGCGATACAGTGAACGGAATGGTATTCATCGACTTTGATAAAGCAAGATTCTCTATGGGTACCCAATATACCGAAATGTTGTCTGACCACTGGCCTATACTACTGCCGTTTGCGATGCTAATTTGCTTCAACCGCTGACCACCCAAGAAACACATCCGGATCTCAATAACAATTTCCTTTGTTTGAGGTACAATGCCACAATCAAGGACCATAATAGAAGTTTGGTAACTTCGTTATTATAAATAACGTTATATTATAAATAAATATATCGTTAAATTATAAATTAATTGTATTAATATAATAATTTAATAAATTATAATTAAATAAATAAATATAACGTTAAATTATAAATAAAATATATCTATATTATATATTATAAATTATAATTAATATTATATAAATAATATTTATATATTATAAATACATATCATTTATATTATATATTATAAATATATTGCGTATATTTTACTTTTCATCTTTTTATAAAAAGATGTGTGTGTTATTCTGAATAAAATTGTCCTATTACTTAATCCTACTTTTTGAAAAGTGCTTCGCCGTTAACGGTATCTGAAGGCTTCGAGCCAAGTTTCCCACTTAAACTTAACCGTGGTTTGACAGGAAATTTTAAGCCTGTCTGATTCAAAAGCACGTGGCATGCGTCGGAAAATCCGACAATATCGGTCGTCAAAAAAAAAAAAAGAAAAAAACTTTAAACAGCGAGAGCTTTGAAACTCGTTTGTCCGCAACTTAAGCGCAGATCTCCGAACGAAAAAAAAAAAAAAAAAAAGCTCGTCAAATTTCCAGTCGGCAAAGTGCATATATTTACAGAATAACAACACGTTACGGAAGGAAACGAGCGGCGTGATTGTTTATGAAACGCTTATGTTTGGAGCGTCTTACCTTGCAGAGACCATAGAGAAGCAGGATGCAGCAAATCAGACCGCAACACGAGCATACAAGCAGCGTCACGTTAAATCGTACCGTCGCTGAAGCAACAGAGAAGCATGTTGAACGTGAGATCTTATTGTCTTTAGTTTTGCGCCTCGTGTATGATTTCGTGTAATTACGCTTGGTTGGAATTCGGTTGATACCGAACCGGTTAGTGACTTGTACAGAATTCAAGAATTCTTTTCCCGGATACGTCTCTACCGCGGACATTGTTATTACAGTCGAATACACTCACTTGGGGATATGGTGTCCGGTTCTAGGAAACTAGTGGATTCTGGTAGCGAGCGATTCCCTCGCAGATATTGACTCTCCCCCTGGAGCACTTTACCCGTGGTTAGAGCCAATAGGATAAAGTAAATCTGAAACAAAACAAATACGTAATGGCCGGATCCCGTTCGTCATGAATTCCTGGTTACGAGTTTCATCGAGAAAAGCACAGTTTCGTTGAAACAACGTGGCATAACATTTCTTAGAAATACCGAAGCGCTGATTGAATATTGAAAATGGAGAATATTTAAAAACATATATCTGTATGTTTAGGATAGTTAGGATAGCATTAGGTTATTGAGTATTTAATCCTCTTATTTTTAATAAGCGATACTATATACCTTTACACGAGCAATGTTCTACCTGCGTTCATGATTGACCTTGCCGCCTGAGTTATGCGATATTAAAATATTGTATTTTATCGCAATAAAAGTTTGATAAAACCGTGTCTTGTTTCTAATGACCAGATATCGAACCGAGGTTTATCTTTGACTTCCATCAGTTAGCCTAAAACCGTTGAAACTCTTGCGTGGTACAATAAAGTGAAGTTTGGTGGATTTAATTGAAATGAATTTTCCAGAAAGTATCACGAGTGTAATTATAATACATTCTAATCGGAAGTTAAGTTTGCAATTCTTCACAGGAATGAGAGCAAGTCTGAGAATTGCTCTTCCCTTTGGTCCATCCACTTTAGTCGAATCGCAATCGGATCCTTTTCGATTGATCCACTTTTATTTCTTTACTTGTTACACTCGAATCTCTTCCCACAAGGAACAAGGTATTGTGCGGAAATTGAAGGTCTCAACTTTGCGTCTCTTCAAAAGAAGGATTAACGAGTCTCTTCGCGACGCAAAATGAATTATTCATAATTTTATGATTTCGAGACCTTACCTTAGCATATTCCGCTTGATTTATCTTATATTATAATATATTAAGTACAGTATCGAGTATATTAATGGCACATTAATAACATAAACACAAGTGGAAGTTTACTTAATAAGATTGATCTTAGACTTTACTGTTTCAATTTTCAATCTCCAAACTGATCCTTTTCCTAAATGCACGTTCATAAATGCACGTAGTTCTTTAATAGAATTTAGTAAATCTCTTCGAAGATGAGAGCGCGAACTTTACTTCTTGTAAAATCGATGAGTTCGCTATAGTTAGTTTATACCAAAACAACATGCGGAAGAAGTTTCGCAACGACTTAACCCCTTTGATCCGGGGATAGATCCAGAAACTCCTGGGCCGTCTAATTTGAAAACTTTATACCCGATTTATTTTTTTTTCTAAAATTGTCTTTATATTCGTGTGACTCTGTCACGTGTGACTAAGTTACACTTAGGTAGTTAGACTTTATTCTAGTGAGAAATGAAAAACCATTGAAAAAATTATTAACAACGATTTGTCTGTTTTGTAATGTTTCTAACATTTTGAACTAAATGAGATATTTTTAAAACTCCTTTGCTGTTTTACATTTCATATTTCTTTCATTTGATCGAAAAGATTGGAAGAAAAATGTTTTATCTCTTCCCCTTCCCCCGAACCGAAACGGTTAATATCTACTACGGCATTTAAAGTGTGATAAAAGTCCAACCATCGATCAATATTTATGAGACACTATTATTCGACATCGATGCTCGCGTTCATTCAAAAGGCACGACTTTCACCACGATGCTCACACGTCGACGTTTATCATCGTTCGTCGGTCGATTTGAAGCCCGTTATGAATCGTGTGTTGGATCGCGTGCGTACAAATGCATGGCGAACAGGTACGAACTAATTGAAAGGGATGAGTAAGTGGTGAGAGGCGTGCTGCTCGAAGGGTGGATGCGTCGCGTCTCTCGTCTTGGTACTTTGGACAAACGATCGATCGATCCCGGGGTGACTGGAGGTTATTGAAATTGCTTCCCTTCTCTTATTGTCTCTTGTTGGGTAACTACGCCGTCCTTGGACCAATTTCGTCATTTTGTACGCGCTCAAAGTGCTCCAAAGTGTCATCAACGTGTCGTCAACTTTGTAAAATCACGTACGAGGAAAACGCTTTGGCCGCGTTTCTTTGACTTCGTGCATAGACGTGTGCTGTGCATTTCGAGAAAAACGAAAACACACACACACACACACACATATCTACTTACGTAGATTCCACTTTAATCTAGAGGTACTAATCTCTAGAAATTCTACCTTACACGTACCATTTGTCAGAATGTAGCAACTCTTTTACATGGAAAACTTAATGTAATATATAATTTAATTTAACTTGATAGGAATCATAGAATATTATCGTCAATTGATAAGCGGAATTTGCGGTCGAGAATTAACCAGGATTGAAGCAAACGAAACTTCAGCGAGACCTTTGCTCTTTTCCCGTTATGCGAGAACAGACGAAAAGGAGATTATCATTCGCGATACCAAAGATAAAAATCGGACCTTTTCAGCAGTTTATCCTTAGAGTTAAAGAGGCATGAAACGTTATTCGTTCGTATCTTGATACCAGGATGAATTATTGCGTTCGTATTTCCATTCTCATGTGTCGCTTCGCTAGATCTAGATTCCTCAGGTTTCGATTGATAAATCGGGCGGGGGGGGAAGAGATAGGAAAAAGATTTCCACGTACAAATAAAACAGGAAGTACGACGTGGTGCCGATGTTTGTATCGCGCGATAAATGTTTTCAATTTTTTATCAAAAATATTTTTCGTTCTATTCCGTTTCGAAATAACACGCCGCCGCGCGGTATTATTAAAAGCGCAGATAGAAACCACCGTTTCTACGATATCTTCTTGTTCACGTGAAATAAACTGCGATCAAGGCATTAACTATGAAATCGCTCATCTCTCATCGAATTCAACAAGCCATCGAAATTGAAGCCTATCCCCTATACGTCGTTTAGGAGGAAACGGAGAGCGAGGCTGGTGTAAAAAAAAGGACAAGGAAAAAAGAAGGCGATTCAGAAGGAAGGAGCTGATAGCCCATTCGAAAAGGACGAGTGGCGAATTTGTTGGCTTTTTCTATTCAGCATCGACTGATGCGACTTTTTCACTAGAGAAACTCCATGGGGAATGTTTGCAATGGTACACACGCCGCTCTATTCCTTGCATCGTTTCTTCCAACGATATCGAGTGTCGAGCATAGACGATACCCATGAGAATTTGAATATTTTTATTTTCGTTTTCCTCTGCTCACCTGTGCAATAACAGTTGCTTCTGAAATTCGGAATCAGAAAGTACAGCGAAGAGCAAATACTTCGAACTGTTATAATTTTGTAAAAAAAACGAAAGACTCGCATGATAAATCACTGTGAAGCGTGGAGCCCCACTTCCGCACCACTGAGTTCGTTTTTTGCAAACGTGTTTCTACAACATCGTCAAAAATACGTGCGTGTGGATATTGAAAAATTGTTTCCGCGACTAGATCCACCATGATCTTAAAGAATGAAATTTTTCCTTTACAACGACAATAACAAAAATTTAAAGAACCCCAGAGATCTCGTCATCTAACCCGAACGTTCAAAGTTCGATAAAACAATGAAAAAGAAATCGTGCAGCACGTTTTAAGAGAAAATTTCAATCTTCTAAAACTGTATCGACAATGAGTCCAATCATGAGATAAAATTGTTCAATGTCTTTAGAAACGTTTGAATTTATACAATTTTCGAGAATAAATATCTTTCTCATCCGCTCACACGATGTAAGAACATCTTTGAAGAGAATGAACTCACGATTGTCAAAGTAGAGGCTTTACATTTTTAATTGTTATATGATTCTTTTCCTTTTTTTTTTTTTTTACAAAATTATCACAATTTAAAGTATCGACAATTTTTCGTTAATGGTACGGTTATACTCTTCACTTGTCGTATTGCATTTATTTCTGTGGAAATAGTCTGCTTTCCTGTTTCTTCTTATTCTCTTTTTCGTCAAATATTTCCGAGAGACAGAGATATGTATAGACATTTTGCCCAACGATGCGAACGCAGAGAAACTTTCTGTCCATAGATAAGTGGATATCTTCCGAGAAAATTGACTCTGACATTTTTCGGATTACATTATTACTTATTAGATCCAGTATAAATTTCGAACTTTGATTTGAAATTCCCAGATCCAAAAGAAAAAGAAAGAACATTCTCTGTGGATCGACGAAATCTCACGTCCCTCGTCTCTGATCCTATTTAATTTTTATCTCAATCAATTAAATGTATTTTCGATCACTTTACAAACGCAGCAAATTAATATTAATCGCGGATGCCATTATTGAGCGATTGTCGAATGAGTTAAAACGGGGATCATGGAATTTTCTGCGTTGATGTTTCAGTTATATCGTTATGGAGTTTATATGTTTGAAAGCGTTCACCCACTCTGATCACTCTGATATTCGATATTTTAATCCTCTTTCGGTATTATCGGGTTTGATGCAGTTTATAATTAAAGGGGCATCAAAATTTTCCACGTCTTTTAAAGTATTCATACCGCGAGCGATGTACGATTTCGTACTATTCCGTTGTGCTCGTGAATAATACCCAAGATTATATTTAAAGTTTTCTCTTTTGTTCCTAGTCGGATCACGCTTCGTGCAATATGAAATTCTCTGGAATAATATTTGAGGCGGATATTAAGATTCTCATAATGTATGATCCAACTTTGTTCCAAAAACGTTCCAGGAAAATTGGTTAGTATACATTAGAGCAGATGAATCCGTGATTTCTGAGAAGATACCTATTTTTTAGATGGAAATGTCTGTGGGAAATGGATCGAAGTCACAAATGGATCGTAGTTATTTTGAACCGAGGTTTCTAAAGGTACATCTATTCTAACTTTTCTAAAGGTACATCTATATTTTTTAAAAGTAAAGTTTTTTGGCTTGAGTTAATTATTCTATCTAACTTTTACTAAAATTCTTAATTGAAGGAATGTTCGTTCTTCTACCAACGACGTAAAAGAACGCTCGGAGGCGTTTTTAAAAATAGATTTTAACTTACAACGTACGTTTATTGCTTGTCGGTTACAATTTGTCGAAAGATTTTCTTCTCCGTGGAAAATTTTTCATTTACCTCTTTTTTCGCAACTCCAGAATTGATCAACAAAATGATAAAGAGAACGCGTAATTTCTTCGTCACAATTACTTAACGCGTACAAGTTTGGCTTAATCGAGATGAATTATTTTATAGTTATATAATTAACTTAATTTGCGCAATATCGGTTGTTGAGTTTCTTCAACGCCCAATTTCGAATCTCTTTCTCACATCTTCTCGTTCGAGGCATCAACTCCATAATGAGAAGAATGTCGAGTAATAAAAGGTTGAAAGGTGCTTTTTTTCCCTGGTATTTCGTCGCAATCCTGACGATTCGAATACGTCTTTATAAGACACCAAATATTGTCGATATAGCTGCTCCACCCGCTTCCAGAAATTCCAGTCTAAATGAAATTTCGGAGCTTGTTGCCGATGTTCGATATCTTCCGTTTCATCTTAAAATCGATGGAGTGTCGTTCGTGTTCAATTCGTCTATTCTGGGAATTATCGTACGTTTACATGTAAAATTACCAATTTTCCCTCTCGGACCTTTAACGTCGTTCTGACTTTTTGTCGTTAGATACTTTTTATATTTTATTATCCTGTCCCAGCGAACGTCCTGGTAATTGGATTTTTTTAAAAACTTTGCCCTCAATCGTACGAAATAAAAAGAACAAAAAACATTTTTCCATTCTAGTCACCCATGTGTTCGTCACTCATCTTCCATTTACTTTTTCATGTGGATTCCATCGAAATTTGATCAACGAACTTAGGATGACGACTAAGACGAAGTTCTGTTCTTTTGAGAATCAACCTACATGAAAAAATTTGCAAATTTAAAGTTTTATTCGCTACTCTATATAAGTCAGTCCAGCTGTTTGATATCCTGATTGAGAAAACACGCCGACTCTTCTGTTTTATATCACGAGGTAACCGAACATGAATATGTATCTTGTATGATTCCTCCATGTTGCAGGGGATCAATATGTCTCGCCCGGGAAATATAAATATACTAGTTTCGTTTTTTAAGTACGTACGTACGCGTGCTTTTTCTTGTCGAAAAATTTGTGTTTAGAGTGATTCGATATGAAAGGCATATCGTGTATAATGCGAATGCGGTATCGAAGATATTGAAACTAACACGTGGCTCTGAAATTCCATTAAGTTAATTTTATTCCAAATTAATTATTCGATGCAATTAATTCCGTTGCCGAGTTATGTTTCGTATAGATGTGTGAAATGTTTATGTATGATATCTTCAATTTGATATCGTTCCGATGAAACAGGTTCTTGACGAAAAGTCATATCTCCGTTCGAAGTTATAATTGCAGAGAAATTTCGAGTTCGTGCGATACGTTGCGGTATGAACAATGGAATTAATAAAATTATTTTTTTTTCAAAATCGAGTTACAAATTCAGGAAAGATGCATCGCTGGTCAGTGAAGTTTCGGAATTTATAATAATTAGAGGAACTCGATGCATCGATTATTTGCACACAGCAAGGTAAATTTGAAAGCTTTCGTAAACTTAATCGAGTCAATGTAACCAAAATGATAAACGACACAATGTGATTTATGTATCTACAGTGAAGAGTATAACTGAACACATAATGATGAAAAATTATTGTTAGATTGTTACAAGTTACAAAAAAATTTATTAAAACAATTTTCTTGGTCTGGAATTATATAACAATTTACTTTTAAAATCGTAAAGCTTCTATTTTTCTAAGTTTTCGTTTTCTTCAAAAATATTCTTACATCACGTGGCGAGTGGGAAATTGTAAAAATTTAAACATTTCGAGAAACATCAAAGAATTTCTTTCATGACTAAATCTATTGTGATATTGAAAATTGAAATTTTTTCTTTAGAACGATCTAAACTTGCTGTATGATTTTTTTTTATATTTTATTGACTACTATTTATTGAACTCTGAACGTTAAATGTCAGGATTTTTTGAATTTTTGTCGTTCAATCCTAATATTCAGTCGTTCGATAAAATGACGAAAACAAATCATACAGCAAGTTTAGAGTCGTTGTAAAGGGGAAAGTTCAATTCGTGAAGTTCTTTAACGTGATGATGGATCTAGTCATAAATAAAAGTTTTCTTTGTTTCTAGTGTTTTACGTGTAAATATTTATAAATTTTTAAAACTTTTTCGAGAAAGCTAAAATATCCTACAAAACATTACTTATTTTTCTTTTTTTGCGTAATAAATTATCATGATATCCTCAAGAGTGATAATTAATACATATATGCAGTGAACTTTTGAGATTAATAAAATGATTAATAAAATTTTCAATCACTTGAAATATTCATTTTCCATCAAGACAATTCAGTGAATAATTTAATATGTAATATGGAATATGTAATTTATTGAATTATGCTTCATACGTATGAACGATAGCGGATGAATTTTCAAAATTTTGGTCTAACATAAGTTAAATTTATGTAGAAGGTTATTGATTTTTTTGTTACGCCTCGCAAATCGTGAAAGAACTTTTAATCTTTTAAATATAGTTCCAGTTTTACCTCAGTTTCGCAAAATTGCAAATTTTACATCTTCTACTTCATTAAAGAGTTTAAATACGATCTATAATTGGCTGGTTATCCTTTTAAACTGTACGTACAATATACGTGAGCTAAAAATTCAAGGAACGATTAACGTCTAGACAATACGAGAAACGTATGCTTATACGTTACTTACGATTTTCTCTGTAAATCCTTATAAACATGTAATATAGTATCATTGTAGCCTACTACTTTGTTTATTCCTTATACTTACTAGAGCAGTTAAATACATTAATTCTGTTAACAATACTTTACTCCGGTTACTAATATCCCTTTTGTTTTTTTTTTTCAATCAAATCAAATATTATCGGAATGGAAAGAACTAGTAAGCTTGCACAACAAAAATTTTGGTTGTTTTACCAATACCCATTTATACGTTTTTGTTTTAAATTAATATATGTATCTGTTTTAAATTAATACATATATCAGTCTCAGCAATTCTTCCTTTATTTACATTTAATTTCATTTTCTGCACGGCGGAAATAAAAAATTTTGCGAATTTGCCATTTTTACTTATTTGCTTTTTAAACGAAAGCTGCGTTTTCTTTCCTGGAATTCACTGAATGCCTCTTTCCCTTTGCCTAATTATAATTAAATTATTTTATATTAAATAAATACGAAAGAATTTCGTTGAATTTTTCAATTTCAAAAGTTCCTGCTACATGCTACAGTAAGAAGTAGACTAAATTGCATCAAATGTGCTTGTGAATTCAAGTACGTAATAAGCGCTCGTAAATATATCATTTGTCGTAATGAACCCTTACTGCGAAGGTAAAGATATTTTATTGCCACGATAAGAGCGTAAATCTTCGAAACTCTTTCCACTTCGATACACCGATATACGTATTTATACTTATTCGTTTATACTTTCTTAATATCGTGCATCACACGCTGATAAAGAAAAGAAAAAAGAAAAAGGAAAAAAAAAAAGGAAATACGTGCTTTTATCGCGTGCGCCAACATTTATCATTGCTATTGTTTTATGATCAAATATTTACATTTCGGCTCTTCCAGCCGACAGCGTAGTAACGTTTCAAATGAAAATATTTTTCCTTCGCTACATCGTTTATTTAACTTGCAAATGTGTTGTCTCTGAAAGATATTATCCTGACAAAGCGCAGAAGACTTTGCAACGAGCAAGATTATCGGGCGAATGTTACGAAAACACAGAGGGAACGAGAGTGTAACACTTACCCCGGTGTAAAGAGCACATGCGAAGCTACCTCTCCTCACTGACCGCCAGCAGCAACAGGATTGCATGATAGCCATGCTTCAGACGCGTGAGCGATCACACATTATACGCACTTCCGACCGATGAACTACTTTGCGACACATTGACCGATACCAATTACACGATCGTGCGCAGTTCATGCCATATGGGGAAAGCGAGACGCACGAAAGACGAGTAATGGCACCAAAACATTGTTCGACGTTGGAGCGGACCGAGGACCGAGACGCGTGATAGTTCGATTCTGACTGTCGGCCTTTACGATGTTCGCGGCGCGAAAACTCCGGTATACACATGCGCACTCTCCGTCTTCGGTCAGTTTGTACATATTTTTCCAGCTGAGTAACATACTTCGTATTAATCGACACGTATATAGAATTACCATAGCGGAAATATACAGGGTTATACTCGCGTAGAGAATGGGATCGCACTCCCGCGGGACGTGCATTGAGGAAATTCATTCAACGTTAATGGGGAAAGTTAAATACGTAGTTAGAATTTCAACGGTATTCGGCCGATAATAGTAATAGTCAATGGTACTTTGAGTTTGTAGAATGGTACTTTGAATTTGTTTTTGTTGATGTAAACAGAAATCACTGATTTTGAATCAATGACTTCAGATTGAACTTTAGAACGGTGGTCGTCGCCTAGTTGAAAAAGTCAATTGAAACGATTGACTCGGACAAGGTCTAAAATTTTAAAAGAAGGTCTTTTAGGTACGCCTATCGAGAAATTTTTCGCAAATCTGTTCTCTGAAAAATACGTACCCGCTACGAAGGTCGATATTTCGCTGAAACAGACGAAGAGAACGATCGACCGTTATACAATTTCTTTATACTTTGCGCGAGGCTCAACTACATTCCGCCTCGCGCGCATCGAATTGAAAAATTAATCGTTCTATACACGTATCGTACAACTTTTACATCTCTTCGTAATAAAATCCACAATTTCCCCGTGTTTTATAGCAAATTACGCGTTTTAGTGACCGGTGGGTCGTCAAAGTTTTATACGCGAGTCGTAACGTTTTCATGTTTACCAGCGATGTCCAGATTATGACGCTCGTACCTGCTCGGTGATTCCCTTTAAAGTCACTAACAGCCACTAATGATATTCCGGATCGTCCGACGTTTACAATGCTCGTAACGTTACTCGGGTTTTCGTTTCCGCGATTATAACACAGAGCTTCACAGTGAGGAGGGGGCGGGGGACGGGAGGGTTTCGATACTCTGTATAAATCAGGACACCTGTAGACAGCAGAACCTATTTCGTGAAATTTATATCGCGTACATTGACACAGTGTGAGAATTCGTTCTCACGAAGGAAAGTTATCTCGCCGTAGGCAATAGTGTTCTCCACCGCATAGACGCGTGAACGCTCTATAAATTCCCGCGGTGGAAGCAGCGCGAAAACAGGCGAGGATACAATAGAATAAAAGTAAAGTGCTTAATTTTACGCCCCATGTGTTTCGTCCCGTTAAACGCCAAACCATTCCTTTCTTTCTTTTTCCCGATTTAACTTCGTGATTAATTAAAATCACGCATTAGCGAATTTAATTCGCCCGTTATTTAAATTTCACATTAGCAGCGAATTTTTCGTCAGAATAATCGCGCGTGTAACTGCTCTCTGTGAATTCTGCGAGTTAGAATATGCGGAGCGTGTGCGAGACACAAATTAGTATGAATATTGCTCTTTCGTTTGCCGAGTACTTCTCGGAGCAAGCTCGCTTTTCCACCTGCATTGTAGAGAATCTGATGACGTGTGGAATGGAAATTTTTGTGAACGAATCTCTGTTTCAGGCTCGCGTGAATTTCGTTTCGATATTTTGAAGAAGAAAAATACCTTTGAGTAATTACTTGTGTTTATTGGGTTTTTAGTTTTATCAGGAATATATTCAAAATGAAACGTTCGAATTAATCTCAATTACGTGAAACCGTCATTTGATACGGTGCAAGCGGAATAATAAATGGAATGATAATTGAAATGGTTTCGCGTTCTCAAAAATACAAGCTTCTCCGCTTGTTCACTTGCCTGATTCACGTGTGCGAATGCTGTTGGATAAAGTTATCCCATACTTTTACCATATGTCTGTCAATACGAGAGGGTCTGAATAAATTTCAGATTCACCCTCTCCTTTCCTGCCACAGGATGGGATAACATCCTGTCACGTCATTTATATGGAATAAATAAACGAATGCTTCCCCCTACCCCTCGTGGAGTTTGTGGAGCATGAATATGATATTTATAAATCGGATTATTTGTCACCCTTTCCATTTCTAATATTAGGACACACTTTTTAACATTACTGAAAAGAATTTTGATGTAGTTGTACGAATTTAAAAGCGTGAGATTGTTAAAAGTATTTTAAAAATAAATTGATATCGTCGTTTTAAAGAAAACTGCGAAACATGAAATTTTTCAAAAGCTTGATGTGTGTTAATCAATGAAAATTTATTCTCAGGACAAAGAAATCCTGCGATATCCTTCCTTCTCGATATCTGAAGATATCTGCTCTTTTATAACTTTTTAATCCTTTCTTTTTTTCGGTAAAGTTCTTTGCTTTTCAGCGAAATGGAAACAGGAATAAAAATTCACGCCCGGAAACACAATTTAGTGGACCACGACACCTTCCACTTTGCTTGGTATACATTTTACCTAGAAACACACTTAGCCAGGGCGACAGCAAAATTTATACACAGTCTTTCTCAAGAGCTTTTCTTTTGAATATTAAAGCATAGAAAAGTCTAATAATTATTTCAAAAAAAGGATGAAGTAAATTGCGAGCGCACGTGTACATAAGGTAAGTTACAGCAAAACTGTTGTATAATTAAAGAAAAAATGTCTCCTTCGTAAGATATTTCCGATGCTATCAGTTATAGTATACGTACCTACCGACGTCGTAAACTTGTTCAACAGCCACGTGTTTATATATTTTATTATAGTTTTACATCTGTAATTTCGTAGCTCAACTTTTCTCAGATATTTGGCATGATAATAAAACTAAAAAAAAAAAAAAAAGAAAAAAGGGCATGTAATAAAACAACTTTCTAATTCTTTGGATTTATTCAACCTGGATTTTCATATGTTGTAGGATTATTCCAACGTGTATTTATCAAAACGTCGTGTAATTTCAGACTTGTTATCTGAAATATTTTACGACTATTGTTTCGTATGAAATTCACGAACTATTTCACGCTTCGTTACGAAATAACGTGCGTAGTTTACGTCTGACAAAGAAGATTCGATAAAGCGGAAATGAAATGTAATCAAAAATTACAGAGTAATTCATTTTAAATAATACTGCATCGAAGGTAATTAAATAAATTAAAAATAAAATGTAAATTTACAGCACATATGAACTGAATTTTGTCTTCTTTTCGCCATACTGAATAAATCGACGTAGCAGCTGATCCCAATGGTACGTGAAACCAGTTTTCTTGCAACGGGTAGAATTTTCTCCTATCGAGA
This sequence comes from Frieseomelitta varia, assembly GCF_011392965.1. Classification (NCBI taxonomy): domain Eukaryota; kingdom Metazoa; phylum Arthropoda; class Insecta; order Hymenoptera; family Apidae; genus Frieseomelitta; species Frieseomelitta varia. Next base: position 14,083 of record NW_025110055.1, on the reverse strand, counting down.
CAAATTGATTAGTATAGACAGGTAAAAAATCAATATCAATGCCGGATCTTAGACTGTCGATCTACCTCATGAAGAAAAATACTCTTACGTCTTCTTTATTTTTCTAGAGAAATGTTTTCTACGAAACAATCTAGAACGGGAAGTATTCTCTCAACGAAGAACATTTCTCGATAGACTTCAAATTTAATATCGTCAGACAGAATGAACCATGTACCATGGAGGAAATTGAACAAATTCGAAATCAGTCACACCTGACTTTCGTACACATCCGTTGTCTTTCTAATTTCCATATCTACGATGGCATTTCCAACACTGGTGTACGTAAGAACGTCCTGAGGCAAAAATCTAGGTCGAATGGAAATTTTCCCTTGAACAAATTCCATTTATCTGCCGCTTTATCCCTCCAACTTCAACTTTGATAAAGTCTTAGAAAGCTTGAGGCAAACGTCCCATTTGCTACGTAGTTTCGATGTTGATCGTTAATGACTACTAGATCTCCCGGCCAACGAGACCAGTCCTTGGAAATGGAGAAGCTTCTGAGGGAAGCCTACCAAATCCTTAATTTTCTGCTTCATTCCTTTCGTGTAACCGATCGTAGATCAGTTTTGAATGACAGCAGATATCCCCTCGGCATTTAATCATGAGTAATTGAGAGAATGGTTTCATGATCAGAGGAAAGATGCCATTTTATAAGGAAATTTTTTTAAAGACACGCTAGACATTTGTATAATGATCGGTTTTTATATTTCATGTAACTCTTTATAAATCCTTAACTGTAACATAAAGGCACCACAGATTATAATCGATATAAGCAGCAAGAGCTGCTCGCGTACGCTACATTAGACACAAATTTACCCTGACAGTGAATACGATTTTCGCATTCCATTTGTGTCAATCTGAAACGTTCCGAGTTCTCAATCTCAATCGAGCTACAATCTCCTCTCAGACTTTGAATAGGCAAGAGAAGGAACGTGCGACAAAATTCAATTCTCGTTCACCGTCACACATTAGATATGATATCATAACAAATGGTAATTATTGACAATGGTAATAATAATAGATTGGTCGATGATTTACAAAATGCAAAATGAAAGTGGGTTTACATACAAATGCAAAACTAGGTCATATAAATTGCAGCTCCCTGGTTCGGTTTCATTGGGAAGACCAGATCGCCGAACTGGAATCTGTCTTTTATTCCAGAATGAACAATCTCTATTTTCAGTGTATCCACAAATTGCCAAACCTTGTCTTTCGTTACGATAGCCACTATGCAACCGCCCCACCTATATAGAATAAAATTATTAGACCGTGTCATTTTATTAATTTTACCCTGTATTTTATAATATATGTGATGAAGTTCGTATCGACGAAATCAAATCAAGAGATGCCACGTTTTTGACAATCAATGATTTTGTAGGTAGTCTAAAATATAGTTAGCGATATTGAAGTGCTTACAAGCGCATAGATTGCGTGTTATGGTGTAATAAAAATAATTTCTTGGATATACTCTATGCTGGTAAACACACCCATAGATCGATCTTCTTTTTTTTTTTATCGAAGTATACATTCAATACAGTAAGTTTATATTTTCATCAAAAGTTTATATCCTTTTTTTTTATAAGGATAAGATATTAAAAAAGATGTTTCATGTAAAATGCACACAGAAGAGAACTTCTTTTTTATAATGGATAAAAGCGTAATATATTTTCAAAGTTATTTAAATACTCTATTCTACATAAAGAAATTCATCGCACTTCCTTCGTAAAACGACACCATTCTTTCGTTCAGGTTTTTGAATTTGTCTTCTCTTAAATATTTGATTATATTTTCATTTTCATTGGGAAAAATGAAGACTGCAGAGGAAAATCGTAATTGGCAGAGTTCTAAGGTAACCGACTAACATCCACAATCTTTTCGTGAATGTTAGTCGGTTGAACAAAATCAAAGGAGTAGAAGCAATTAGTGCTAAATAAAAGAATCTCAAAATCATTGTAGAGAACATGAAGTTTCGATGAAAATTTCATGTCCAAGTTATAAAATATATTCATTTAGATGTACGTAACTCGATTCCTAGTTCATAAATTGAACATGTAACGTTGATGTATCTTCTCGGTTTCGTTCCCTTTGATCGTTCAATTCAAACGCCACGCGTACAAAATGTATAGCATTTACCACTCTATACGTTAAAGTTTAATTAACTGGCACGTGACGCAACTGTTACTCGAGTACAAAATTCCACTTACCCAGCTCCCGTGAGTCTTGCTCCAAGTGCGCCACACGCCATAGCTTTGTCAACCAGCCAGTCAACATTGGGATGGCTGCACTCGTACAGTTTGCTAAGGCTAATATGACTGTTGGACATCAGGTTGCCGAGCTGCCGTAATTTTTCATCTTCCGTAATGGCGGTCTCTTCGCTGATACGACAGAACTTGACCACTCTGGCTGCTTCTAAAATGCGTATGAAATATAATTTCGTATTAATGGATAGACTGAAATTTAACTGCTAGCCGGCCGATATATCGATCCTGGATGCTTATACGACGCAGCTAATTGCCATGGGTCGATATTTCAATCGCGTTTGTTACGTTCTTTATAAAATTCATAAAAGCGTCACATGTCAAATCGAGCCTGGCAATTTTCGGTTATATTGCAGTAAAAGGGTGTAATAATCGTGCCAACAATGTATACGTGTGGACGTTAAACTGTACGTGTGCATTCATAATTGAGAGTACATGTGTGTACAGCTCGTACTGGTACTGCTTCTATATTTGCGGCGAACGTATATAGTTCAATTGTTTCAAGTAGCTCGGTAAAAAGCATCGCTATTATTTATACGAAAGTAACGACGTAGTGGAACTAGTTTCAGTAGAAATTTCGCAGAATTCAATTAAAAGCCGGATTTAACGATTTATTTATTGATATTCAAAAAGAAATTTGTCGCGAGGTTTAAAGTGATCGTGAGAGCAAAATAATGGATGCTGAACACGGTTTCCGTTACGTTTTCAAATTAATAATTTCTGTGGCTTGAACCAAACGCAGCTAATTGCGAATAAATGGTGGTATCACAATCGATAAACTGACCTTGCGGAAATTTATCGCTTTACAAAGGAATGCATGCGAGTGTTGAATACGTGATGCTGTTTCCTTTCAAGGAAGCAGCCTAAAAATCTTTGATTTCTCGATAAACACAAGTAGCTTGATTTTTTTAGTAGTTTGTTTCTTTGCAAGAGATAACGGTTGAATTTTCTGCTGAATTCTTACGAAATCTAGTATTTGAAATTCTTTCAGCATTTCTGCACAGTGTTAAATTGTTTCTTTGGTAAATAACGATAGCATTTGCATGTATGAATTATTCTGCTGAAGATGCGATTGAAGTCAAGTGAGAATTTTTCCGAGGAAAATAATAGCGACGTAAGACGTTGTTTACCTTGTTTACATGGGAAAATTCTTCTAGGATCTTCTCAAAATGAGTTTTACCAGGGAGTGAAAACGAAAAATATTTTACAGATTCTGATCAGCATGCAATAATTTTGATATACCTTGATATACATGGAGGGCGCGTTGCCTCAGCTTGAAAGTTTGCGCGTCGCTAAAGGACTGCAGTAACGATATTTCTCGAAGTTTCTCGTTCGTCGTGTCAAGAGTTTTGCTAATCTAGAAAAAAAAAAAAAAACGTGCAAGGCTGTCGATATTGAAGTAAAAAGTCGATGAATATATTTACTCGAACCATTATTAAAATTTAAAAAACAAGAAGCAATTGATACGATATCTTATCTCTGCAATATTTTTTTCAACGGCAATAACGCTGTCTTAACGTTTAAAACAATTTTGATATGATCATTATCGACAATTTTGATATGATCGTTACGTCAACTGCATACCTCGTTTAAAGTATATGGCTCTTCGTGAAGGTCTGTTATTACAACAGAAACCATTTCGTCTACAGTCACACCGAGGCTTTCTTGAACGTCGATTAATCTTTGTACGCGTTCCCAAGCTTTATTTCTTTTTCTTGCTATCATCTAAAAATGTATTACTTTCGTTTAGAAAAAAATTTAAATTTCTTTAAAGTTTTCGCGCAAAAATATTAGCAAATGTAAAAAAATCATTCTTTTCTTTTGGAGACATTAATTACAGAACTGACATGAAAATATATGTACAAAAAAGTATTTTGACATTATTATATAAAAGTAATTTATCTAAAGTAGCATATCGATTAAAGTCGAGTGTTGAACAAATAATAAAATCTTATCGAAACAAAATTAATCTGGAGTTACATTTGAACGAATCTTTGAGTGTTCATCAATGTCGTTCCCATAAATGAATCAAGTGAACACGTTTTCTAACGCCTCTTCAATTTCTCTGTAATCATCTGTATTATCGCCGTGTTAATTATTTTATTTCATGTTAATTTAATTATTTTAGTTTGTATTAATAATGATAATTTTCATAGCATTCGATTCATGGTAATTTAACCGACTCTGTTTGTTAATCAATAAAATCAATAAATAAATTAATAAATTTGTATATTATTAAATTAATACCAATGAATAAATTAGTTACTTTTAACGATAAGTAAGTACCTTACAGGATAATTAATACAGGATAGCACGTAGAAAAAGTAGCGTGTTACCTGCGCAGCTAATCGACATTCCGCAACTCTTAAATTATAATCCGTGGTGGAAGCTTTATTGTGATAAGCCAGGCTTTGCGCTATTACGAACACTGCGGTTTCCGGTAACGTGACGTCGGTACCACGCAAGGGGTTGAATTCGATTAGCATTGCAGAACCTTTGCGGGTATTAACAAGTATTAACATAAACATATTCGTACCCGTAAGTTATATAATAACCATCAAACTATCAACTGTTTTGGAAAATGAAGAAACAATTACCTGCTTTGCCAAGGAACACGATCGCTTGATCCATTCCACCACCCTGAGTGCCGATATATCTCTCGGCGCTAGCGCTGATGGTAGCTAATCTACGTTTTGACAATTGGTGCTACAACAGAAACGAATTTCTTGTTTTGATACTCAACAAAGTTTGAGCGGTACTTCCCTTTTCGGACGTTTCCCTTATCGTAGTGTTTGTTTTTAATTCACAACTGTTACACAGAAGAACATGAAAGCAAATATCCCCAAACTTTGGAAATATCCTTTAAGTGAATTTGCTAACTGCGAGAACGACGAAGCATTCCATGACTGTTTCAACTGGAAAAGCAAACTTGTCCTATTCTTGCTGGTCACACTTGCGCAGCGACGGATCGCTAATTAAATTTGTTTCAACTTTAAGACAAGTTCCATGAATCACGAAATGTCAGGATAACAGATAAACCAGAAAACGAAGTAACTATGAGATCTAGTGGTGTTTAGTTTTGTCAGAATTCTCATCGCCTCGATAATCGACATTCGAAATAAGGAAAGGATCGAATCAAAGGAAGAACCTTTCTCTCTGGCGAACGAAACAATTTGGAACAATTGCGACGTTGGATAAACTTTTCGGCCAACGAGTAGTCTCTTTTCGCAAACGTGCGATCGATGTAGCGAAAAACAGAGATGATAAGAGAAACCAAAAGGAATTGGTTCCCCTTCGACGGAAATCAAATTGTATTCGGATTCTGTTATTGGCAGCGTAGAACTAGTAATTCATTTTGTTGATCAAATTCGCAATATCCACCGACGCGGCCGCTATTCGCAATATTGTCCACGTATGATAATATTAGGGAATCGATTTCGTGACGTAGAATTCCGTTGGTCATATGTAAAGCGGAAGTACGTTATGCGTCAGCGGAACCGCGGGTAATGGACAGAAAAGTATGAGACATTCTTGAGACATTCCATTTAGATACACTCGACGTATAATCTCGAAGGCCCGCTAAGAGAGAGGGAGACATTAGGATGCGGAGAACTTTTCTCATCGATCTTGCAGGCCCCACGACATAAAGAAAAGGAGGCAGAGGCAGAGAAAGAAAGAGCAAGAGAAAGGAATGGTGCTTCATCGTGGCGACGAGGGAAAAGAACAATGAGATTTTGCTTATCGCTGGTGCAAAGGTGGTTCGAGATCTTCTCTTTTTCCATTATCTTCATAAGGAAAACTGCTGCAGTGACAATGCGTCGAGATAACATTTGCGTGCGTGTATACGTGATTTAATCACAACGGAACGGCTGCATTCGGAACGTGACATAGATAGTCCGTGCAGTCTGTTAAATCACGAAGCTTTACTAATTGAGATACTCGGCTTTGAAGCATAGATCGTTTTTTCTCCTGTACTATACGAAATATTTTTATGGCTCATTTGTTTTGTACCTTTTTAACGAAAGTATTTTAAAATAAAAGAATTTGTTAATATAGCATTTTTTTGGCACAAATTAGATTTCTGTTTCTTTTTAGATTTTTTACATTTTAGGATGCGAAATATAGATTATAATGATTTCTCTTCTCTATATATAAATTTCAAACAAGAGTTATCTCTTAATGTGCAATTACTATTAAAATAAAATTTTCATAAAAAGCGATTTCTAATCTCTACTTCAAAATGCAAAAATTCAAACAATGTATTACACATCCAAAGTTTTTTTATCAATATCTCAAAAATCAATAAAAACGTGCTAAAATTTTATATTCGAAGTCCTTTCCTTCTCTTCTCTACCCCCTCCAAATTTCATTTCGTTCTGATAAATGGGTCATGCCATACCACAGCCTATATTTTTGATCAAAATATTTAACATTTAATGATACTCGTTTAAATCAATGAAGTAATTCGATTGTAATTTGCAAATGTACAGAAATATCACACAGAAATTTGGATAGCTAAAAGGAGTACTTACCTGACTGATGTGTGCAGTCAAAAGAACAGCGGCAGAAACTAGCGCGCTAGAACTCGAGAGACCAGAATTAGGAGGAATGTTACCCCAAATTGCAGCCAAAATTCCCGAAGGTACGCATTCCTCTGGGATCACTTCAAGAGCTCCTTTCACGCCACAGAGGAAATATTTGTACCAGTCTGGACCACTACTGGCGTCCCTGATGCAAACACTACGCAGAATATGTGAATTTATTTCTCTTTTCGCGGCTATGTCATAACTTCATCTATTTCAAGCTATTTTCTTTTCTTCTTCAAATCAGATAAAAGCTTACAGAAAAAGAAGCATGTGAAGTTCTTTTACTATATATCAATAATAAAAATTTTATATAAAACTACAAATGAAATATGTTTATAGTAAGATATTATTACTTAATAATATTATTATACTGGACTTTTTAATGTTACCTTTATTATAACAATTCTTTAATATTTCATTAACATTACAATATAAATATTTCTCCGGTATTTGCACTACCAGATTGTATGATTGTATTAAAATATGTTAGAATAAAATGAATTAATATAGTACTTTATTATTTTTAAAAATTCAATACAAAGATGATATGAAGAAACATAAAGACTAGGAACGCAGAATGTTAGTACATATTGTTTGATTTACTTGCTTTTACTAGATTTAGATCAATTAATTAAGAAAGTTTAAGAGTAATACTACTTGTAATTAAATGTCATTAAACATTTAGTAGATTTCATATTTTAATAGAATTCGGGAATTGCATAAAGTAAAAGATTTAAGCACTAGAAATTAAACATACAAAAAGTATTTTTTGTATTTTTTAACTTTTTTAATAATAAATTATATTTAATAAAACGGATGTTCAGTTTATTTATATAAAAAAGATAACAAACAATAATTGAAGGAATTATTTTATTTTTTAGCACTAAGAAAAACTTCATTTTTCTTTCTTTCTAGGAAGATCAAGATCATATATATGGAAATTGCTCTTCTGTGCTGCCGGCGTCGACAGAGAAAGATTAGAGAAGTTATAACCATTCTCTTCCATAATTTGATATATAATTAAGTATACGTAATGTACATCGTATAACACATATATATATATATATATATGAATCACAGAAATCGTTTTCTTAAATTATTTGTCTCTTGATTTACGGAAAAAATTTTATGTCAATTTGATTTTGTCACCATTTTCAAATAATATTTTATTTTCTCTTAAAATATCGTAACTCAGTCTGCTGTTATTTTATTGAGAAACATCAAGCCAATCATTAATGAATTATAAAAATGATAATTTGTTTAAACAATTGCATTTTCACACGTAATACCAAAGAAGCAGCTGCAGATAACCGGTAACATTTCTTGCGTAATAAATGACAGTCTAGACAGCTGGTATTCTGATCCCTTTCAACTGATTTATGGAACTCGTTACATTCCACAAATAGTTTTGTATGCAAATGCATTCGTTCGCTATCATTTAGAAATACATCGATCATACGAATGCCAAAAGTATGATCATTTTTACCTTTCAACTTGCAATAAAATCTTTGATTGTTTTACTTTGTCGAATACTTTCTGTAATGTAATTATCGTCTTAAATTTCTGGGAATTTTATTCGAGTACTGCTTTATTATTTTATTGTTATCTGTTCGTGTCATATCACGTCAAATTTATTTTAATCGTGTTCTGTTAAATAATAATTCTGCGGATTAATTGACAAGCGAACGTTCTGCAAGCATGTTTAATGATCGCGATTAGGCGGCAATTTCTTCGGGGAGAACGGGGATTTTCAATCGTCGTTATTAAACACGATGCAGCTAATGAAATTACGTGGCCAACTTTAGTCTTCTATCTTTCATTTTTACTTTAATCCAACACGGCTACGTTTGCCACAGCTGTGCCACCTTTCCGGCAAATTAATTTCACGTCAGACTGAATGCCATTTATTTTTGTCCTCGCGAGAAATGCATCGCGAAAAACGGTGAAATTGCATTCCGATGCTATGTACGGAATTTTGTATTATACTGTGGCCACCCGACAATTCGCGAAACAATAGCGGAATGAGAGCGCGAACGTAATCAAAATATCAATTTGAGATTTAATCTTGCTTTTAATATAATTTATAACTTGCTTTCTTTGTTTTTAGAAAACAATTAATTTATAAATATTTACTAATATATTATAATAATATATATTAATTTAATATTAACTTATAATAATCGATTTGAGTGGAAATTTTTAGAGAACTATTTGGTATATATATATTCTTAGTTAGTTGAAGTATTCTTTAGGTGTTCACGTTAAATGAAAGACTCAAGGGAAAAAGCGGTAAATTTGCAACTCGATCCTAGATCTTGTTTCCGCAAGTGGAATATAGCACAACACTCCAATTACTTACACCCTTGAAAGCTTGAGATGTATTAAGTTTATCTTTCGTAATAGAAGTTTGCGATATTTCTTGTCAGTGGACCCATGTGCATGCAAATTACACTTTACCAACTTGTAATATGTTAAGTTGTTTGCTCTCATTAAAAATTAAGAGTAACGAAAAACTGAGGAAATTTAGTGGAATGTTTCACAGAAATTTTCACATTACATTAGAATGTAACAAAATAAGATCTCAAGAATTTGCATAACATCTCGTTAGATTATCAATTGAAATTTCTTTTGATAGTCATTTTTACTCACCTAACGTCTTTCATACTGCACTGGAAATATTTGTATTTAGGGTCCATATTTGTGAGATGAATGTCACTATCCTTTGACACCGCTACAGCAACCAGTATATCTCTTTTAATGGCCATCGGACAAACAGCATATCCGCAGTAATCGATGTGCTCGCCAATTAAATTAACTCTGCGAATAGATGATCAACATAACCGCAATTATTTGAAGAACTGAAAGCTCCATATTTCTATAATTATCTATTTCTATAATTATCTATTGAAACAGCAATAAAATATCTTTGTTTCATCGTTATTTCGTTGTTCAGATGCAACAGATTTTACAATTAACTTACAAATTAATTATAAAATTTAAGAAAATGTACCTTCCTGGGACTCTGACGAAAAACGAAGGCATGACATTATAAGTCGATCGAAACTGTTCAATTAAAATATTCAGTCTTTTGGAAAGTTTTTCGTCCGGTTGCAGGATCGGAACTTGCTCTTCTGATTCCATGTTACATGTCTGAAACAAATATACACGTGAGTTTATATTAGTGAGTACAATAAAATGAGTTTTCTACAGAGAAAAGTGTTATTTTGTTATTGAAATAGAAAAGATAAAGATCAAGAGTAAGAGCTTTGTAATTCTGCCGTAGCGAAAAAATCAATTTCCTAACTATTCTATTGTGCATCGGATCGACGACACGAATGAATATATATCCAAAACGTGAGAAATAAATTATATTTAGTGAAAATGATGAACGAGGTCACCGCCATTAATATAATTATGCTATATACAAAAGATGGCAAGTACGTGTTCTATCTGACCTAAATGGTGAAAACATTTCGCCAAAAGTCACCAGATAATTGGTTAACGAAGCGTAGATTCATTTTATCAAAGTTAAATTACACAAAGACAATTACTAAATTAAATATGATCGGTCAATTTCAAATATAAAGTGAAAACTATTCATTTCTCATACATTAATTTTCATACATTAAAAATTAATAACTTTCATATTAATCTGCTAGAAATCGTAAATTTGTTTAAAAATTTTTTAAAGATAATCTTTTTTTCATATTAATTTCAAATTCTATGACTAATTGTAAGTTATAGAACAGGATGATTTAAGAAAATAGATATATACGTTACTAAACGAACATATCAACTTAATGAATCACGGGATACTATTTTTATCGGTGCAATAAATTGTGTCTTTACTCATCCATGTACTCAACTGGCAATAAACGACACTGTGCTACCTTCTTGTGCCAGTTTGATTATCTTTAACAAACGTTTAATAAATGAACATTTATTTTTTACAAAAATTTGAACATATCATTTAGAAGAAATAATGCTCCACTAAAAAACTGAAGAAAGTAAATTACCCACATTATTATGTAAAATGACGTCGATGTTTGAACAAGATTCGAAAGATGATCCAGACGAACGTCTTTGATGTACGATATTTAATCCGTTGGAACAATAAGAGATCTGATCGATGGCAACACGGTATGTCGACAGTTAAATGATAAATTTGAAGCGAGAGATCGAGAGAATTCGGCTTACTTCGTACGTTTCCGTATGGCATAAGATTGTTGTGTACATAACGTTATACTACGTTGCAAATCTATAAAGCGGAGTCTTCAATTTTACAAATATTTTACAAACATTTAGTGCTTTACATTTAATGGCAAATTATTTTCTCTTAAAGATCTACAGTCTTATGTATGTACGTAGTTAAGATTTTAGTTGACATTATCTCTTACCATTTTTTTAAACATGCTCCCGCGCTACGTATTCATATATAAATCACCTATACCTCAGTAAGGAAATATTTTTGATACAAACTTTTTTCTAAATTCAATCTGTATCAATCAAAATGCAAAGCATTTTATCAGTGTATAACCTGAATACTACCACATTCTGATATTTAGATAATCAATTATCAGTAAATTTTAATTGTTATTAATTAATATAATGTTACTAAAATTTCTTTACTATTTATTTAACTTTAATGACAAAGTTGTTTAATAATTTGACCTTCACTATCAGTTTAACTTTGATTGAATCGTAGGTTGTTCATAGTAGTTTTTGTTTGTTCTACGAAAGGCACCACTATACAGTGTGTTGATCGAAACACTTATGGTAATGTAAAATAGGTAATTATTCCATACAAATATAATATTTCATAAAATTATTATATAATGCTTTGAAAATATCCTATGTATTTTTTCAAATGATGTAATTAATAATGTAAGATTTATAAGTATGTTTATGTGATGTCTGTAGATATACATGTATATACTCTGCTTGTGTATGTTATAAATAAGATAGTACCGGCTGCTGTCGCGTCAGCTTTTCATGCAACGATGTTAATCGAATGATATAACGCGTTCCTATGACAGAATATCGAATAAAAGCAATAGAAGAAATAGGAACAATAAAGTAGACGTACCTGTTATTGTATTCACAAATTTTAGTTCCTAAAATGGCGATTTGTCACGTTATCGTAGTTGTTTAATCATTGACCAAGGATCTCGTCTGCAGTTTAACACGTTCAGTTTTCTACAACGCGCGTTTAGAGGACGCTATGTTAGGCGAGTTATCGATCAGGAACAGTAGTTTGTATAAAGTACAACACGTTGCCACAAGTGACGCTACTAACACGTGGCGTGTAGCGTCGTGGCGCGTAATTCGAATTTGTTTCTACATTAAATATTACAGTATTTTTAATACAATGTTAATACTATTAAATCTTCAAAATAGAAAATCTTTGGATTACTAGAGCTATTGCATACACATAAAAATAAATCTAACATATGATGCAGTTTTTGTCACACTCGTGGAATCCTAAAGCTTTACCATTTCGTGTCACATCCTGTCATATCGATTTTGATAACTTTTGCATCACAGCATAATGATATTGACTAATTATAACCATTGACAAACTAGGATAAACCAGACATTGAATGCTTATTCGTGTCCATTTTTGGGATCACTTGATCCCCTTACAATTTTCGTGTTACATTCTATCATATCGACTTAAGCAGGTTTTGTACCGCAGCGCTTCTAATAGGGATTAAAACCAGAAAAAATAAATAATGTTACCTCTGCATCGAAAATTATTTAATTCGACGCTTTCTCATTTGCATGACTATTTATTAGTAACAGACAACTAACAGTTAATTTAATTTCTGACTATAATATAATTATTTTCTAGATAAATTGGCATTTAGTATGTGTTAAGAGATATAAATTTTTTTATAAAGTATTTTATTTTTTATTCCAAGTTAACATTTCATGCGAAATGCGCGTGTTTGGGTTTAAATTAATTAAAGATTACAGCGCCAACAGCGAAATACAGATTATACTTCCTACGATTCTCGAAATCGATATTGCTCGTGATCGATTTTTAACCGAGAAGTGACCGTTAAAGATGGCGGAGAGAAGCACTCCTCATTTGTAAAGAAGGAAGTATTATTCAGAAAAATTATGCAGAAAGAGGTATAATTCAAAAGTTCTTAAGCAAAAATTTAATTCTATATATGTTAGATTTGTTTGTGTTGTTTATTTTTAAGATAAAAGTTGCATTTTTGCTTCAATTCATCGAGATCTGCCAGATTATCGAAAAAGTATGTAAGATTTAACCAAATAGTAATGACATAATTTTCACCAATTAAAAAAACAATGGTACATAAACATTTAGACAAACTATACCAAAAGTTATTTATAATTTTATATCAAATTGAATTTCAATTCTAATCAGTAGAAATATTGTAACTTTGTAATTGTCTAATTTATTGTTTTCTACATATATATATATATACACGTATTACATGCTTTTATACACACACTTCTATTATAACATTTTCTACTTATTTGTTGATTCTTTAACTTGATACTTCTTAACAATTCTAATACTAAATTCAACAATAATTTATTAAGAATGTATGTATTTAATAAAATAATAATTTTACTGCGTAATATAATAAAATTTTTCATATCTCAAATAAAGTAAGACGTAGAAGGCCTTGAAGCTCGAAATTCAAAACAACACAAACACAATGTTTATGTTCGTTTAACTATCGTGCCTGTTGGTTCAGGATCACCTCATCCCCTACTTTCTCAACTGAAGGATGAAACGTGCCGTAGAGAGTCATTCGACTATCGGATTTCATAACAACAACACGTATTACGCCGCATAAGGTTTGTAACTTTTCTAACCTATCGGTGGCGTCTCTTCGGTGGCATCATTTCTTCGACACTCTTTTACTCTTTTACTTTCATTTATACCTCATTAATAGTATCATTTAATTAAGTGTGTATTTAACGATTAATTGAGCCGTAAGATAATGAAATAGAGTAGATTTTGAAGCTTTTCTTTAGCTTCTGCTGATTTTTCTTCGATCTTCGATTTCATTCTTACGGTTACTGGTACTTTGTCTCGCACGCTTTTTCATTAAAATTTGAGGTTAATTATGGTTTCATTTTTACATATTTGCCTTCATTGAACATATTTGTTCTAACTTTGGTTTCTCTTGTGCAGGTTGGTCTCCTTAATTGCAGAGA
>NW_025110054.1:566218-568067 GCF_011392965.1 Frieseomelitta varia | reverse complement strand
AAAAGAAGAAATTCGCCGCGGGATGGGGGTGAGTATTTTTTTTTTTTGGCGCGAAACCGAAAACCATGGACAGACGATCCTCTCGTCTTTCCACTCTTTACCCCTGTCCTATCAAATACTCTGCTCAGTGAACGCAGAACGCACCCCTGCAACAATTCAAGCCCAGCGAAAGACACCCCCCAGATGTATGTATTCTAGAGCGCGAGGAGGAGGAGGAGGAGGAGGAGGAGGAGGAGGAGGAAGAGGGTGTCGGTGGCGTTCTCCTTTTCCCGTCGATATTTCTTCCCCCCTACGATAAAATTCAACCTTTCAGCCGGCCAGTGTTTTACGGCCAATAGGAGGCCGGCAAGAGAATCGCAATACACGTAGCTATGGCGTTTTATTGCCGCTGGAAATGGCCCCGTATATAGCTTTCCGAGTATGCTATCGGAGGTTATTGATCCCCGCGTCCGTCAAGGAGTCCCCTGGTCTTCCAGCCGCACTGCCATCCCCCTTTCATTTCCTCCCCCCTCCCCCCGTCCGCCCATTCACCCTCCTTGCCAACCGACTCGAAGAAACTACACCGCGCGATCATCTCCGCCCCTGACAGCCTGCATTTTTCACAACTAGGGAAGAAAAGAGGCACCCACCTCGGCCTCTGGCCCTGTTACTCAGCGTCTGTCCGAAACAGGTACAAACATTGTAGCTCGTGCAGGTGTGGAAGCTACGTCTCGAGCGCACGAGCGGCCAGTCACAGTTGACCGGTGGTGATCGGTTTCTCGGAAAGGGTTTCGTTAGCCTGCGTCTCCGCACAGGTCGCGCGCGCGAGAGAGAGAAAGAGAGAGAGAACCTAGTGGACGGCGAGGGATACGAGCGTGTGCGGGCGCGTGCGCGCACGGACCCAAGCCCCCGGGGGAGAGTGTGTGTCTTCTTGTCTCGTTCGCGGGCAAAAATTCAATATTAATAACGAGGCGGGCTGGAAGGAACGTCCGCAATGCGCCACGGCCCCATAAAACTCGCGCGGCCGCGAGTTCTCCGCGCTCGCGGAAAGTCATATGCCTGGCCAATGGCTGCGCCGCGGCTGGCGAACGCGATATGATGGATTTATGGATCTAATAAAAAGCACACGCGGGATTGGCCCTCGCGGAATATGACGGGCGGGGCTGCCGACACCCCGTTCAACGCAGCCACAGACCGGAGTCACCCCCTCGTCCGGTTTCCTACCCCTTGCTGCGACCACGAGAAGGGGAAACAGTCCCCCGGAGTGGGGATGCAATCCTGATGTATTTCGCCTTCTCCGCCTCTCTTCTTGCTTGCTGCCTTGCTTCCTTCGCTCGCCGCCACCGCCACCCCCTCCCCCCCCCCTTTTCTTCCTTCCGCCCTCCTGTTCAGGGAACAGGTGAGACTCGAGACTCGAGGGGGTGAGATCGTGCTTTGCTGTGGCAAATGGACTCGACGGTTTGGGCCAGTTTTCGATACCGTTTTCTCCACCCGACTGTCTCTACCCTTCGCTCTGCCTTTTCAAGAGGTCGAAACCAGCGCTGGCCGGCTCTTTTCAAGAACTGCCTCCCCCTCCCCCTCCCTGCCGAACGAAATTTTCTCGCGCGATCTTTCACCTCTTGAACATTGATTTTTTTTTAAAGTACGTAACGTTGAAAATGTATTGGATTCTCTGTTTGATAAAATTTTCAATTCGACTCTTTCGTGTTGTCATTTACTAACTTAAGAAACGGGATATGTGGAAAGTTACAGGTGTCGAAAGTTTGGACAACTTTGTTAAAATTACTCGAAAAACTTGGTATGCGTAACGACCAATAATTCCTTTCCCGAAAATATAATTTTTCAATAAATTTTGAAAACACTACGGCAA
>NW_025110054.1:547278-566197 GCF_011392965.1 Frieseomelitta varia | reverse complement strand
TGAATTATATTAAATTCTCTGTTTAATATAATTTCATTTCGATTCTTTTTGATTACTTTTAACAAGAAAAATGAAAGATTGCAAGTGTCGAAAGTTTGGACAACTTTGTTAAAATTACTTCAAAAACCTGGTACGCGTGACAACGTGACCGATATGATAGTTCCTCTCTTGAAAATAATATTTTTAAATAAATTGTCAAAAGAAAAAGCACCCACGGCAACGCGTTGATTATTCAGAACGCGTTCCTTTCATTTAGATCGTAATCACCGGCGAGAATTAACGATCTCTCGGCGCGCTTATACACGTAGAAGGGCAATATCCCCTTTGTGCAGCCCTTCTCTCCCTTTTTATTTCGTTTCGCGCGGAACTTCGCAGAAACGAGAGACCGGTCGTTGTATCCTAAACTTTCTCCTTCTTCGTCGAATTTGATTGTTGCTGCGAGCTGATGGCCACTCCATATCGATTTTTTCCCCTTTTACCATCCGTGCTTCGTCCGCTTATTTTCTATCGCTTCCCCCTCCCCCTCCTCGTTTCTTCCCTCGCTGCTTGCTTCGTCCGGCTCTCTCTTTCTCTCTCGATTTTTTCGCGGTGACGATGTTTGTATTGGATGTTTTGTTACGGTTGGAAAATCGTTGGGAAGCTCGAAACGCTGGAAAGAGAAAAATAACTCGAACGTTTCGAAAAACTCACCCCCGTCCCTCACTTTCTCGATCCTCATCTCGCTGGATATTAATGAAACATTTATGAACCATAAATTCTGATTCTGAATTATTTCTTTACGTTTGCGACGTAACATACGTTCATTATCAGCATTCTTTCGGGGATATTTTTTTATGAAGGATCCTTTCAAACGTTCCAATTATTTTTCTCTTCTTCGTTGCCTACGTACGATGAATTCTAGTTCAGCATAAATCAAATCTAGTTCATTCCTCGCATAAATTACTGATTAATTGACGGCAGCTTTTAATTTACGTTCCACAGGGGGGGGGGGGAGGATGAGTTTCACTTACAATAAAACGAGAGAGAAAGGGAGGGAGAAATTTTACTTTTCACTAACAAATCAAACAGATTATTAATTCTAAATAAAAGAATGTAACAGTCAAAATATAAAATAGCAAATGAATTATTACTTGTGAAAGGACATTCAATCATTTGTATTCCTAAGCATATTTATTAACGTGATAAAAACATTAAATGGAAATTAAATGAAATTCTAAACTTTTTTATTTTATTCCCTAATAAAGGCAATAAGAATGAAACAAAAATTGGCAGAAACAATATGATTACTCCTCCATCCTTTATTAGGAGTTGATCGTAAAATCGAAATAAGCAAATAGTACGATCCCGGTTTAATATACGAGATGTGAGGAGCTTGAGAAACAAAAGAGCGTGCGTAGAGACCGATCTCGTTCGACGCCTCAGCCAGTCTCGAAATCTCGAAGGCAAAAATCCGGCCGATTAAAACCCCCGGAAAGAACTTCCCCTCATCTAGGAGAACGAGGGGGGAGCTCCGAGCAAACTTGGCCTGCCCTTTGTCCCGGTTTGAAGGTGGAACTGCTGGAGTTACTCGAGCGTGGATATAGAAAGATAGACAAACGATGCCGGCTCGTCCGGCGATGAGGGTAGAGAGAGCCCAGGCTACCCGGGCATGTTTCACGAAGATGGGGTGGAAGTTGTGCACAGATAAATAATATGTCCGTCCCATTCACCAGGGGGGGTAATTAATTCGTATAATATGCCGCAGTTAAGTCGGTCATCTGTCTCCCCCACTTCGTAGCCACCCTTTACTCTGTACCGATGTTCGAACGGTACACGCGACACTCTGAGAACTTGGAACAGTCTGCTTATTCGCGGAGAAAGTTTGGCTGGGAATGTGGGAACGAATTTTAAACGAAGATTAACCTCTTGCGCTGCCAAGCACAAAATATTTTTTGTCCCAAAACTGCAATATTTTCTCCAAGTATATTTATTTTCTTACATTTATTTTCTCTAAGTATATTTAAGTATTTTTATTTTCTCTCTTAAGTATATTGATTTTCTTATATTTATTATTTCTAAGTATATTTAAGTATAATCCAGGGGAAACAAAAACAAAATAAATTTACTATTACTTCTAAATAACTTCTATCCAGTGATATTGTACCGAGGAGTTCAGGAAGAAAGCGACGAATTATTTGGTCGAGTTATATTAGGCATAACATAGGTATATTATATATTATAGCATTACATGTTACAATAAGTAAAATTATTGTTATTTGTATATTATGTTATTTAAGTAAAACAAATGATAAATTTACTACTTCTCAATAATTTCTATCCAAGTGATACAAGTTCAAAAAGAAAGCAACGAATTATTACGGTTTGGTCACTCGTTATGGTCCGCAATCAGTTGCCAGCGCAAGTGGTTAAGGATACCTATACAAGTAATGTCGTTTTTTGACACTGTAGAAAATTTTATTTCACTTGAAAGTTAATACTGCTTTAATCTGTAATATAATTTAACAGTAAACACACTAAATGTCAGTGTATTTAACTAGAACATAGATTATATTAGGCATAACATAAGTTATGTTATAACGTATTATATATTATATATTATAGCATAGCATGTTATAATAAGTAAAATTATATATTTAAATAGTACAAAATAAGCAAAAAAAAAAAAAAAAAAGAAATAAATTTATTACTTTTCAATCATTTCTATCCAGTGATATAATTCCGATATAGTTCAAAAGAAAAAGAAAGTGACTAATTATTGTGCACGGTTCGGTCATTCGTTATGGTTCGCAATCAGTTGCAAGTGGTTAAGCAAGACGAATTCGCGAAAATTTACATTTTCATTTACGAGAATTTGTCCTCGATTGCGAGTGGATAGCTTGACAATAAGGAGAATTGACAAAAAAAAAAAAAAAAAATACCAAGATAGATAGAAACAATTGCAATAATCGCACTGACCATTTCTTCGAAACTCGCACTTCCAGCTGGCGAAACTAGCGACTTTTATCCCCTTCAGGCGGCGGAGGGAAGGGGAGGAGGAGGAGGACTCAAAGAAGAATCAAAAGAATCGCCCTGTCGAGGCGAAGCTGGAGCCCCTCTCCGAAACTCTCGCCGAACTCGTCGTCGTATCGCGCTTATTTATCAAGCGGGTCCTCGCGCGACAACGGCCGGGATAAATCTTTAAAAACGGTCGGCGTTCACCGGGGGCGTCGGCGAGCATAACTCACCCCTATCTGAAAATACATAGGTAACTCTCCGGTTTAGAAGTAAACTGTTTACAGCGTGTTTCTCGGTCCGCGGGCCAGCCAGCTAGTCGCTCGTCTCCCTTCCTCTTCCCCTCTTTTTCTCTCTCTCTCTCTCTCTCTCTTTCTTTTCTGTCTTTCTTCGTGGAGGAAAGGGTGAACTCCACGTGGCTAGGTCGCTAGAGAGGGTAACACACCGTGAGGGAGAAGGGTGTGAGTCGTTTCAGGCCGTGTTATCTAAACGCGTTGAGTTTTCGTCGAGAGGTGAGAGCCTCGTCGGAGTTTGGGGTTGAGGGGGCTCTGGCTCACACCCGGCCATCCGCTTGCCCGTTTCATTCTTCATAGCCTCTCGAGTTGACTCGATGCTCGAACGACCGGAAGCCGCGAGGTCGAGGATCGAGGTGTAACCATACAACGGAAAGAAAATTACTTTGCTACAGATCGATGCGAACGATATTTCCAATAAAATCTCTCGATACTGCTTGCTCGAATTTACGAGTCGTCCTTTGTGTTTCTTTTACTTACTCGGTCAAGTATATTTTTATCGTCGAACGAGTTTCGTGGAGAATATACGAAAAGAGAGTAACAATCATCGGGAGAAGAATAATTTGTTGCTGCTTTGAATAAAACAGCTTGGAATTCTTTAAAAATGAAACTCGCCGACGGAGGTGAGTGTAATTTTTTTATTTGATTCGGTTGATAGGTAGGAAACTGTTGATTGGAAATCGGAGAGTGAAATACGGCTCTGCATATGGCTTTTATCGTTATTCGGGCAGAATGTTTCAATTGTTTCAGAGCTTGATAAATAAATTACAACGCGATTTGTATTTCCTCTCTTTAATCCCTCCGCTCCGGTCAATCCGACTGACAAAGCAATTCAAGAAAAATTCCACATTGAAACGTATTGATTATTAGAATGCCTAATTTACCATCGTGCACGACAAATTCATTCGCGCGATATCATCTCGGATCAGGTAATTAAATAACGTTGAATTTAAGCTTCACCAAGTTTCGCGCGATTCGTACGTTTATACTTTCAAATTATTTACAACGTCGTATCGTATCGAATTACTTACGCAAAAGCGTAAAAACTGAGACGACACGCTCTCTTACTTTTATTTTCTATTTCGTTCAATCAGCAGGAACTCTCAAATGAAAGTTACAAGTTTCACGGCGCAGAATATGGGAGAACGATATTTTTGACAATTTTTTTGCAAACTCGATATGATGGAGAAATGCATAAACGTTATCCGTAGATCTGATCTACGCCGGTTCGCAGTTCTGGCAGGGGTTGTTTCACGGCGATGAGGGTGGTTGGGCGGTGGACGAAGGAGGGGTGGAGAGCGGAGAAGCGGCTCTTTAATGGCCGGATCTCGGAAATTGTGCGCACATATATCTGCTGGCAGATTTATGAAAGTGCTTTTCTTCTGAAGTGGGGAAAGCTGCTGCGTCGCCGCGGCTGCTACTGCTGCTGCTGCTGCTGCTGCTGCTGCTGTTGCTGCCCCTGGCTTTGGGGTTGCAATGGCGCTGGAGAAAGAGGAAACTCTCTCCTCGCGCGTCGCTGGTGCTGGTGCTGGTGCTGGTGGTGGGTTCCCGGCGAACGAGGAGGGGAAACGTACGCTTTACACCCCTCTGGATCTCCGAAGCTGCGCCTTCGCTTTGCTCTCGGTTCTTCCACCCTGGGCGACTCGCCTCCCCCTTAGCCACCCTTCGCCACCCTTCAACCATCCGAAACCCTCCTCCTCCTCCTCCTCTTTCTCCACCTCAGTCTCCCAAAGACTCTCTGACTCTTTCTTTCTCCTCCTCCTCCTCCTCCACCACCTCTTCCTCCGCCGCCGCCGCCGGCCCGAACAGCTTACGTCCCTCTCTCTCTCCCTCTCGCCCCCCGTTTGCGTCTGTTTCCCTCTTCCCTGGCTCTGTCTCACATCGGTGTAATTTTCCAGTGGGAGATTTATGCGACATTAAGGTGTGCGTTGTATACCTTACCGCCGCGCCGCCTTCCGCCACGCTGATTTATCGAAATATTTGCCGAACGATACTGCCGTCGTTATTCTCGCGGTAGGGGGGGAGGAAGGGAGGGAGGGAAGGAGGGAGAAGGGGGGTGTGTTACTCTTCGGCTTATTCGCCTGGAAACGATCCCTTCACCTCCACCTCCACCTTCTCCGCCACCACCACCAGAGAAACTTATGGCTCATGATTCTATTCCTGATTCTCGAGACTCGTAATTTCTCCGTCATTCGGATCTTGGAATTTATGAGTGTGTTTTTGTTGATGCAGGTACACATACACACACAAACGGCACGCGTACACGCGGTAGTTTTTGCAAACGGACGTTCACGAGAAATTTAAACAAGCACGCGTCTACATCTCTCTCGTCTCGATTCGCTTTGGGCTTGTGCTCGATTTTAATCACTAATTACACGTCTTGTGAAAATTTACAAAGATCTCCCCCCCCCCCCCGAGAAATGTCCTCTCAGTGTCCAATGTATTCGTCCAAGTCGCGAATAATAGGCGTTCGCAATTTTCCATCGCGTGATCCGTCTTCCATTCACTTTCCCTCCTATATGTAACGCACTCGACTCGGGGTGAAGTCGGCGCGGATGAAAATCACCGCTCGAAAGCGGACAAAGAGAGAAAGAGAGCCGGCTGGGAATAAAAAATGGGAATCGCAGTTTGATTTCCAACTATCCCGTGTTGATGCCTCTCGGCAGTTCTCCGTGATACGGGACAGGGGAGGCGGGAGGGGAGGTGGGAAAGGTTTGCTCGTTTGAATGCATCACGGAACCCGAAACGGTGTAAGTATAAAACAAAGTCTCTCTAGAGAGAGAGAGAGAGAGAGGGAGAGAGTTTCAACCCCTCCCTCAGGTCGGTTTCCAGGCATGTGCGCGCTTTAGGGTGGGCTTCTTCGCTTGATTTCCCGATGCCGCGTATAAATTGATACGCCAACGGTGGGATGGGACACACAACTCGCGTAAACCGCGCTTCCCTCTTTTTTAAACGGCTGATATTTCCGCGGAGGGGGAGACGAGTTCCTGGGGAGGGGGGGGAAGGCTGCTGCGTAATTTCCTCCCATTAAGAGTTCTCCCTCCCCCCCAATTTCTTTCTCCGGTCAAAGGATACTTTCCCCCCAGGTGAAAAACGAGGCGTTCAAATTTTTCTTTTTTTTTTATCACATGTCAACCCTCGAGAGGGTTGAAAGTATTTTTTCAGAGACGATTATTTTCTTCGAACAGTAAATTCTTCGCGCGAACTAACAACAAAGTGATTCTGATACGACGAGCATATTCTCAGGCCGAGAATTCTCGAAGTATAAGGGTGGTCACTGAAAGACAAGATGATATAAAACGAAGATAACTTTTACAAATACATGTTCTTTCTTGATTCTTTATTATTTTATTTGAAAACACAATTAACGGATTTTCTCAGTAAAACCTACAAAATATATACATAAAACAAAAGTAACACACGTTCCCTCTTAATCCTTTGTCATTTTATTTGGAAATATAATTAATGGATTTTTTTCAGTAACCTACAAAATCAATAATCGATTATTTTTCTACAATCTACAGCAAATGAAAACGAAACAGGTGCGAATGCGAAAGTAGAAACGAGTTATGATTTTTTTTCTTCCAAACCCTTCAGTTTTTTTCAGTGGCCGCTCTGTACAAACTATACTCCACGCTTAGGTATCCAAGAGTTCATCGAGAGACGTAATAGAGGCGTAATAGAGGCGCCTCTCTTCGAGTAATCACGCGAGAGCCGAGGCGGACGAAGAAAGACAAAACAGCGATTCGCCGAGGCATTAGAAACCGATCGCAGATGGCGAAGATCATTCGTCGAGCGGAGAATTTACCGGAGCAGAAGTAACAGCTGGTGTGTTTGTGACAGCAGCCCCCTGTATCCCCCTGGCCCCTTTCACTCTCCTAACCTAAGCCTTCGTACAGCCTCGCGTTTTCACCGCAACTCACCCTTCCCAGGCCGATCCTCCAGACGGTTCCCTCCCGCTGTACTTGACGTTTGCAATCTTGCTGAACTCTTGGAAAATTATAAGCACACAGAGACGACGTCCTGTTCCCTGTGAACAGGGTTCACAGGGACAGTTAACGGACCATTGCGCGTCTTTCCTTTCTTCCGCCTGTCTTCCCTTCAGCTAGCTCTGCTCGGGGTGTTGTTTGAACTTTACGTTTTTCACGGAGGGGAAGGGGGAGGAGGGGGGAGGGGGAGGAGGGATAGAATTATGAAGTTGAAATGGCAAATGACGCGAGTGCCCGAAGCAGAAGGATTTTGGGAAAATTAACCAGAGAGTTTGAACGCTTGAAGTGGAAGATCATCGACAGCTTCTGACTTTCGACAATTGTTATCGCGACAGGCTGCGAAATATCTTTTCATTGGAAGAGTAGAAGTCTTCGAAATATTAGAATTCTTTTATACTGGAAATTAGAAATACTGGAATTCTTTTATATCGGAAGTTAGATATATTAGAATACTTTTACATTGGAAATCAGAAATGTTAGCATTCTTAGAAGAATTCTGGAATTATAAATTAGAAATATTAGAATTCTTAAAAAAATTCTAGAAATATAAATTAGAAATATTAGAATTCTTAAAAGAATTCTAGAAATATAAATTAGAAATATTAGAATTCTTAAAAGAATTCTAGAAATATAAATTAGAAATATCAGAATTTTTAGAAGAATTCTAGAATTATAAATTAGAAATGTCAAAGTTCTCTGAAGAATTCTAGAATTATAAATTAGAAATATCAGAGTTCTTAGAAGAATTCTAGAATTATAAATTAGAAATATCAGAGTTCTCCGAAGAATTCTAGAAATATAAATTAGAAATATCAGAGTTCTCGGAAGAATTCTGAAAATATAAATTAGAAATATCAGAGTTCTCTGAAGAATTCTAAAAATATAAATTAGAAATATCAGAGTTCTTAGAAGAATTCTGAAAATATAAATTAGAAATATCAGAGTTCTTCGAAGAATTCTGAAAATATAAATTAGAAATATCAGAGTTCTCCGAGGAATTCTAGAATTATAAGTTAGAAATATCAGAGTTCTCCGAAGAATTCTAAAAATATAAATTAGAAATATCAGAGTTCTCCGAAGAATTCTGAAAATATAAATTAGAAATATCAGAGTTCTCCGAAGAATTCTAGAAATTAGAAATATCAGAGTTCTCCGAAGAATTCTAAAAATATAAATTAGAAATATCAGAGTTCTCCGAAGAATTCTGAAAATATAAATTAGAAATATCAGAGTTCTCCGAAGAATTCTAGAAATTAGAAATATCAGAGTTCTCCGAAGAATTCTAAAAATATAAATTAGAAATATCAGAGTTCTCCGAAGAATTCTGAAAATATAAATTAGAAATATCAGAGTTCTCCGAAGAATTCTAGAATTATAAGTTAGAAATATCAGAGTCCTTCTACATCGATTCAGGTATGGGAAATGGATGGCGCAATGTGGTTATGAAATCGAATATGAATGGACCGAGGGGTTGGAACGTTATTGGTCCGTCGGTCCGTCAGATGGGACCAACCCTTAGCCCTGAAATATCATATCTTTTCGATGATACGCCCTTTCGGTACGCTCCACCCCGAGGGACAATAATTTAAGAGCAGCAGGGTTGGCCGCAACCGCCATTGCTCGTGAAAAAAGGGGAAAAAAATGAAGATGCGTGCTGACGATGACGTGACCATTGGACGTGGTTGTTGTACTCTAATCGAATCAACGATTAAACAGAGAAGTATAACGTAAAAGCTTGTTACGCATTACGTAATGACACAAAATATCTCTCGTATTTTTTGATGAAGTGAAATCGTCAATTTTTTTATACTTTCGTGTTGTCCCTGATAATTCGACACGTCGTGAAATTACGGTTGTTTAATAAAACCTTATTTGCAAATAAGCGCGCCATAATTGAACAGAGGAAGAGGGGAAGAGCAAAATCTTGACGTCACCGAGGAGAAATCTTTGGAAGTCTTGGAGGCCGCTAGGAATGCCAACCCTCCAGCCTCATTAACATCTTGCGTTTCCATCAACCCTCAACCCTTTTCAACCCTCTGCCTCCCCTCCCCCTGGAGGCTCAAGGAGGCCGTCTTCATTCGTGCTGAAAACTTCCTTTCATATCTTCCGCGCGGTGGAACACACGTTCCCATGTATCTATTAATCTGCCACGTGTGTATGTCTCTTTCTGACGTTTCGTTTTAATTAGAACTGTATATTTCCAGCAGTGCGCCGCCCCCTGCGACATTTTCAAATCAATTTCAAAAACTTTCACGCCGCGATCGCGCATATTTCGAATCACAGAGGTGATGGGAAGTCGACAGCGAAACTGTCCTCTTTCCCTTTTCTTTTCTTTTTTGTTTCTTTTTCTGTTTTCATCTTCAGATTCTAGGATGAATATTTAAATTCGACAAGAAGGTTCGCGGAGAACGGAACAAGGATTTTAATCTGTTAAGGTTGTCTGCCGGGAGTGTCATCGTCTTTCGGGGGACGACTCGAGGATTTTATAATAGATGAGGATCGGTGCGGCCTCCGGCGTTCAAAGAACCATCTTCAATATTCAAAGATGCGACTTCAATATTCAAATTGACGGGAGGCTTGCGGATCGGGGGAGCACGAAGCCGGAATCTATAGACACACCTCGACGAGAGGTATTATGACGAGAACTTGGCAAAGTGGTTTATCTTGTCCCGATTGCACGGGATATATAAAGCACAAAATGCAATATATAAAATATGTTTAAAAATTAGAAATGAAATATAGAAGGCTGTTCAGTTGCTAAACTTCGCACATCTGTTATTGAATTTATTTCAGCCTTTCGGCCTAGAAATAGACCTCAGTGCCTTACATTATTCTTTACATTTTGTTTTCCGTTTTAATTCCCTTGGTTGTCAAGTTTTCTCTTATTACCTTTCCCTTACATCTAGCATTGCACGCTTTAACCTAACTTTATACTATACATAGACTAGTTAGACTAATAGAGAATGACATTTAATGCAACTAAAATATAGAAATTCCTCTTTCAGAGGGCGATCGGTATGTTTTGTACTTACTTCCTTTTGCTTTATCACGTGTTTCTAAATTTAAATGGAATAATCGCGGAGACAAATTTATCGCGTCGAAAACTCTTTCGATCGAGGTCTCTTTGAGCCTCGGGAACGATGACACAAAAGGGCGGTTCGCTCAAAGAGCGAAGATTTCATGAAAATTCCAGCGTAGTTCCGAGGAACCGGGGTAACTCCAATTATCCTGGTGGAGGAAGAACATAGGCAAAACAAAAACTTGGGCTGGCGGAGCCGAGTCGAAGACGAGAGCCGGTGGTGGTTAAACGTCCGCAGCCAGCGCAGCAAGGCGAATTCCTGTGCCTGTAGAATTTTCTTTGACGAATTAAGCTTCGTTGCCACCCTCGCCGAGGGAGAAAAGAAAAAAAAAAAAAAAAAGAAATTCAAGACGGAGAGGAGGGAACAATAGCGGGAAATAAATTATGCAAGATTACAAAGAAGGCACGGTTCAAGGCGGGGGGAGAGAGGAGGGAGACACACTTTATATTATCCGGGGACAGCGGTGGCATAATTACCACTCGACGGTTGTTCCACCGTTTCGAAAGCCCCGGAACGAAAGAAGAAGAAGAAGAAGAAGAAAAAGGAAACGGCCTCCGGTTATGAGATGCGAGCTGGTTTTCCTTGTTGCCCAGCCAGTTTCCCCGTGCCATTCTTTAGTAAGATTTCCCCAACGTAAACAGCCGAGGCTGGTTCCAGCAAGCCGGCACTCGACTTGATTCCGCCCTGCCACCCTTCGAAACGAGCGAGCGCACTCCACTTTGTGTGCTCTCGGTCAACGGACACGCAAAACAGTCGAATTACGCGGACTTGTGTTCCGACACTTCACTCCTCTCTTCGTTCCTCTCTCTTTTTTTTTCCTCTTTTCCTTTTTCGTTTTTTTCTTTCTTCTTTCGAAACGCTTTTGGGGTTTTCGAGGGCCACTCTCTCCTCCAGAAATAAAATACGATTCTCCCTCCCCCCCCTCCCGCGCCCCCCTCCCACCCATTTCCCTGTCAGTTTCATTTTGCGCCGCACCGGCAAGTGGCAACACGCAAATGCAACGCAACGTGACGGGGGACGGTCTTTATTTAAATACGATCTTTCCACGCTCGCG
This sequence comes from Frieseomelitta varia, assembly GCF_011392965.1. Lineage (NCBI taxonomy): Eukaryota > Metazoa > Arthropoda > Insecta > Hymenoptera > Apidae > Frieseomelitta > Frieseomelitta varia. Next base: position 554,790 of record NW_025110054.1, on the reverse strand, counting down.
TTTCGTCCAACGGGAATTCATTCTCGATTGTCACTGCTCAGAAGCTGATCGAGTATCCTCGACATTCGCTTCACCTTCGAATTCAAATTCAAATTCAAATTCGAACAATTTGCTGCGAGGAAACGCGGTATTACCAAGCGTTGGTTAGTCGGTGAAAGATCTCTGTATCTCCGGTTCGGAGATTTTTCGCGCGTTCGGGGGGGGAGGGGGTAGAAAAATCCATCTTCGATCTTGGAAACGGAGAGACGCGCCGGGGCGATCAGCGGGAACTCGTGTCTGAAAAACGCCGGCCGGTTTATACAGAGCAGTAGAGCAGACAATGCACACGAGGCAGGCGACCGGTCGCTATCCGCCTATTTGATGTTAGTACAACAGCGGCGCCGTGTTTGCGTTGAGGCCCATATTGATTGCCACCCCTGTCGCCACCCCTCACCACTGCTACACCACCATGGCCCCCTGTACACCACCTCACCCCTCCCCGGCCCCCTCCCTCTCTGCTAACCCCCTCGCCGATCGCCCACGTCCTATGTTCTCTATGCTGCCATAGAGAGAGCTACTACGTTTCACGTATACGCTCAAGCGAATACCGAAGCCTGGTTGCAACGAGGTTTGCGAGGCAGGTATACCAGCAGCAACTAGTTACCAGTACGTCAACCGGCGATATTAACAGCGACAGCATCGTTGTCAGCCGCAGTGCTGCCGGCCCCGGGATTAACATAAGGCTAACGTTACGCTTCTGCTTCTGTTCCTCCTCCTCCTCCTCCACCTCCTCTTCGTTCTCTCACGCAGCCTCGAGCTGTCTCATCAGCAGGGGACCCGTGTGCAACCGTCCTCTTTCGGCTTCTATCCCGATAGACGACTCGTCCGCCAACAAAGCCACTTTGAAGAAGAAACGAGCCGTGCACCATCCGGGTATGTATTCTACGTGTGCATCTATCAGCGTAGGTAGTGCATCGTCAGCTGGACACTTGCGTCGCGTGTCGCGGATTGATCGGACACGACGAAAACCCACGTCGACGTCGTTCCTCTAACGTTACCCTTAACCTCTTGCGCTGGCAACTGGTTCGCGGACCATAACGAATGACCAACACCGTGTACAATAATCTGTCGTTTTCTTTTTGAATCCATCGGTATGATATCACTGGATAGAAATGATTGAGAAGTAATAAATTTATTATTATTATTTTTTTTTTTGCCTATTTTGTACTACTTAAATATATAATTTTACTTATTATATAACATGTTGTATGCTATAATATATAACATATCTATGCTAAATATATAACCTATGTTCTAGTTAAATGCATTGACATTTAGTGTGTTTATTGTTAAATTATTAACTTTTAAATAAAATGAAATTTTTTACAGTGTCAGAAAACGACATTACTTGTAGGTATCCTTAACCAGTTGCGCTGGCAACTGATTGCGGACCGTAACGAGTGACCGAACCGTGTAGAATAATTCGTCACTTTCTTTTTCTTTTGAACTAGTCGGTACGATATCGCTGGATAGAAATGATTGAAAAGTAATAAATTTATTTATTTATTTTTTTTGCCTATTTTGTACTACTTAAGTATATAATTTTACTTATAATATGCTATAATATATAATATACCTATGCCTAGTATAATCTATATTCTAATTAAATACATTGACATTTAGTGTGTTTACTGTTAAATTATATTACAGATTAAAGCAGTATTAACTTTCAAGTGAAATAAAATTTTCTACAGTGTCAAAAAACGACATTACTTATATAGATAACCACTTGCGCTGGCAACTAATTGCGGACCATAACGAGTGACCAAGTCGGATACAATAATTCGTCGCTTTCTTTTTGAACTCGTCGGTATGATATCACTGGATAGAAATTGTTGAAAAGTAATAAATTTATTATTTGTTTTGCCTGGGTTATACTTAATTATACTTCAAACTGAGGAAATATTGCAATTTTGGGACAAAAAATTCTCGACGTGCGTAGCACGTCATTAACATTTGTTTTATGAGAATGTACGCTGGTTGTGGTTCATTATTTCTAGGCGATTAGACACGATTATACTCGACGAAAACACAGTAAAAAAAGCACTTGCTGTAAGATTGAATTAAATTATAAAAAAGTGATAAATTTTTTTTTTTACGTCTCTTTGAAATATTTTTAATTTCTTCTTTTGTTTCGTTGAATTTTTCTCTCGAAAAACTGTGCTAAAATGTGCTAAAATTACAAATATAATTTTGGAACAAATAACAAAAGCTTTCTTTTTCTACACTTTCATTAGTATACTCGACATTAAGCAAAAAAGTTCCATCTTCTCATGATGAGTACATTAAATATTAACGCTTAAGTTAATTAACCGATGTCAATGTCTAGGCATCACGGCGTTTGCCTAAACGACGAAAGTCTAAATCGTTGGACGATTTGGAGAAATTGAGGAATCTATGACGTGGTGAAAACGGACTCGAGGGCGAGTTTAGAACAAGACAGCACCCCTCCCTATGATTCCGGGAATCAAGAAGCACGCAAATTCGAGGGCGAAGAGCCTGTCGAGATAACTTCGCGAGCGTGTAACGAAAGGAAGCATCAAAATTGATGCGGCTTTCGGTCGATCGCTTATGGCCGCCACGGGAGCAAACTCGTTAAGGAATCAATTGCCTCGGACTACGACTCCGACTTGGCCCTCTTTTCCACTCGTTCGACGCAAGAAATTGCCCGAACGAACGTCGTCGTCGTCGGTCAACGCACCGACATGCGAAATCAGCTGTTTCGAAATCTTTTTTTTCTTAGTCTGCATTTCAAGTGTACTTTCAAATTCAATAAAAAAATGTACTGATTTATAGTATATTATTATAGTATAAAAAAAACTGTACTAATTTACAGTGTATTATTAAAAATACCAATTTATAATATACTAATATATTAATTTATAATGTATAATTTATATAATTTATATAGTATATATAATATAGTAATTTATAATTTATAATTTATATAATTTATATTGTATATATAATATACTAATTTATAATTTATAATTTATATAATTTGTATAGTATATATAATATACTAATTTATAATTTATAATATAATGTTAAAAAAGGTACTAATTTATAGTATATTATTAAAAAACATGTACAAATTTATAGTACACTATTAAAAAAAATGTTATTATATATGCTATTATATACGTATAATATTATTATTAATGTACTTATTATTATTAAAATGTACTAATTTATAATACATTATTCCTAATTTACTATAAATTAGTATATATAATGTACTAATTTATAGTAAATTACGAATGACATACCAACAAATAAATCAACACCTACGATTATCTTCTTCGAATGCAATGGCTATCGCAGATGAAATCGCGAATGAAAATGAAAAATACATTTGATCTCTTTACAAACAACAAATTATCAACGACTCTCTTCCCCTAACACAATGGCTATCTGTAGTTAATGCTGATTGAAACAAATGAAAGATACGCTTGATTCCGTGATCAAAAAAAAAAAAAAAAAAAAAAAAAAAATAAAAAAAAAATCACACGCACTAGCGTGGACAAGTTATATCGACAGTTTGGCTCTGCCGGCTCGTCATCGATGGTAGAAACGGACCTTAACACGAACTCGGGCGAATCTGAACGGGCGTTAAAGCAAAGGAGGAGCTCGTCAGTTTCGAAAGGGTCGTCGGTTGTCCAGGACACGCCAGGCTCTCGCCCGTATCTTTTAATTATTTAGCTAAACGGCCTGGCGTTACGTTAGTTATAAATGCGTGCGCTCCTACGAAGCGCGGCCGCCCCGGGGCCAAGCTTTATGGCCGTAAAACAGCTAAGTTGGAAACAGCCGCGCCTGTCGTATAAACTGTAAAGGGATTTAACTTTCCTTTCACGTCGAGAGAGAGAGAGAGAGAGAGAGAGAGTCCTGTTAACCGGCTCCCGGCCGGTCTTTCCCTCTGTCTATCGGGGGAGGGAAAATTCTGGACAACGCTTGGGCCCTCTGTGCGGCGCTAATCCTCACGCGTGCCGTGGCTGTTGTCCGTTGTTTTCCACGGGCTTTCATATCCCATTAGCGGCGTCGTTCACGTCCTTCGCCAATTACCGGCGAAAGAAGTTAGGCTCTGCGGCCATTTTCCGCCGTGTGTCGAGTTTTCCTTCGTTTTTCCATGAAAAACCACGCGACAGTTGAGTCACAACACAGTCGGCAATCTTCGTATTCGAACATCCGACCTGATAGTCGCCACAACTTTGTAAAAAGGGATCAATTCGTGTATTTTTACAAAAATCACGCACGAGTTTCAGTAACTGCTGAATTTCGACTGACAGAACAAAACTGTCCGAATGTGACTGACATTTATGTACGTCTGAATGTAAAATAATAACGCTGGTTAAAGGCTGGTTAAAGCAGTTGTCATTTCTCGAGACAAATTGTCGTAAAATCTCTCCTTAACTGTTAGGTTTAGGACCAATGTGGCTTGATACTTTCTTTCGACTTGGAATTTAATATTCGTTCGATTTATGGCGAAAATAAAATATATAGTTCAAGTTATAAAAAAAAAAATAGAAAAACTCGAAAATTTCGAAACCCCTCGATAGACACACATATTTTTTTCTTAAAACCTTCCTTAAAACCATACAACTTTTGTATTAAGTATGAACTTTTCATTAGACACGTAATTGAAAATGTATTTCAGGCGTGCAAGTTACGTGAATCACCCTGTATACTCGAGTATCAATTATTTTCTCAACTCCGTGCTTAACTCTTACAAAATACTTCACTTCTATAAGATATTATATCAGAATATAGTAGGATGAGAGAGTATTTTTCCAACAGCAGATTGAGACTATTTCTTTTTACTTTATTTTCTAATTGTCCATGTTATTTAACATCCACTTACATGGTAATGACATTCGTCTCGTTTGAATTATCTTAAGGTGTCTACAGATATTTACATCTGTCACTAACATATAGTCGATTAACAATCATGCATTTTTTCAACTCTGTTCAACACGTGAAACTCTTACAAAATACCTAACTTCCGTAAAATATTACATCACTCAACGTAGCAGAATGAAAGAGTATTTTTCTACATCGGATTCAGATTATTTCCTAATTGTTCATGTTACTCAAAATCCACTGTTAATGTCATTCGTCTCGTTTTAATTATCTATGTATAAGATATTCATAGAGAGTCATCAGCATCGTAACTGTGCTCAACTTTGACGAACTTTGCAATTAGTATCCGAGAACACCTTCTCGTTTAACAAACGAGAATCATCCGGACGAATATATTGGGCTGTTAAGAAACTAATCTCATTGTTTCCCGACGAGTATCGTCAACGTGTATTTTTAACCAAGCCAGAACTACATAACTTTGACTAAGCTAACATCTCGAGGTTGACGTTTTAAATTCAAAAAAAATTTTCTCAATTACGCGCAGTTGTTCTCCTTATAATTGCGTCGTATCGAAAAGTCGAAAATAAAACGGAGGATTGTCCGTACACACATTTATATCCAATAAAGTTAAGAACGGAGAAGATTTGCAAAATTTCGTCTCGACGATGTCAAATCCCCTTCGCGTTCCGGGAAGGCCAGTTACAGTCTCATCGCAGATAAACATATAAAACAACAGACGTTTGAGAAATGGTCGTCGGAATGGAACACGCAAATAGCAGAGACCGGAGAGAGAACTGGACTGGACTGGACTGGACTGGACTGGTCTGGTCGAACGATCGAGCGAATACCTTCGGTTTCTCGTCGGCGCACCCCATCGCACGCCCTTAATAAGGGCTGTTCGCCGTAACGAAGCGAATGCCATAAGGCCTGCGATTTGGGAAACGTGGCGGACCCCGCCAGCGTCCGAAGAAAATGATGCGTGGGTGACAAATCAGTCGATTGAGCCGCGATACCCTCAGCCGGACCGGGCAGCGGTTGAGGCTCGAAGGGGGCTAGCGGGGCTGGATGGGTAGCATCGGATTCTATCTTCACGTATTGATCAACGCCTCGCCACCCTCTACGAGGGGAGCGGGGGGCGGAAGGGGGGGAGGGGGAGGTGAAGCCCCGATCGCCACCCCCGCAGTTGCCGGCCGCAGCACAGGCCACTGGACCGACCGCCGGACTTGCTTGCGCGTGTGCGTGCCCATATAAACGCGCCTCATCTCTCCTTTCTCCTTTCTCCTTTCTACCTCTGCTTCTGCCCCTCTGCCGCCTCTCTCTTTCTCTCTCTCTGTGTGTATGTACACTATACACACACATACGTAGACAGTGGCCGCCTGAACGCCCAACACCCCCGGCTCGACTGGCGTTAAGTACCCTACACACGGTGAGACTTTGCCTCGCCGCACCGCGCCGAGCTAGATCCAACGACGCCCGGACTCACTCACTCTCACTCACTCTCTCTCTCTCTCTGTCTTTCTTTCTCTCTTTCTCGTGCAATAATCGGGAGAGCAACTTCGCAGTATGTACGTATTTCGTCGAACGAACTCGCTCGAACGCATCAATGCGTTAATGAAGCCCCCCGAGCCCCCCCCCCCTTCTCATGGTGATTTTCGAGACACCGATAGCCAAATATGTAGTTCGGTAATTACTCTTTATTCGCGGATTCGAATGAAGGTGTCCCCTTTCACAGGACGATAAACTCGAGCTCGTTTTTCGGCGGATTGTTCAGCGATAGGGAAACGAGTAATTAGCGAAACGGCAGCACGCGAGATTTTCAGGTTTATCTTTTATTTATTTATTTTTTTATTTTTTTATTTTTTTTTTTTTTAGAAACGAGAAAACTCGATCGGAGGAAAATCGAAAGCACATTCCAGAGTCAGTCTTCAATGCTCGTTCGCAAGGGACATTCTTCAGATTCCGAGAGCCTTGATTCCGAGGAATCGATCTCTGTCAATCGCGCCTTGCGAACGATCGTTCAAAATACAAAATAGGTGATTCGAGTTTCTCGAGGGAACAGCGCGACCAGGGGTCCATTTCACTCGCGGAGAGTACTCGTGAAAGAGGCATTATCTATATTTGTTGTATAACTGTTATTGGAAATTGTTGATGATTCTGAAGAGGCAAAGCGAGAAATTTAATATTGTCAATATTACAGGTTCAAAATTTTGCAAAAAATATATATATATATATATCAGTTTAACAACGAAGAAAATTTTGTACATTGAATTTATTTAGTAATGATATTGATGATTAATTATAGATTGCAGTAGACCCTATTGTCAATATTCTAGGTAATAAATTTGCAAATATATATATATATCAGTTTATATAACGAAGAAAATTTTGTACATTGAATTTATTTAGTAATGATATTGATGATTAATTATAGATTGCAGTAGACTCTATTGTCAATATTCTAGGTAATAAATTCGCAAATATACATCAGTTTATATAATAAAAAAAATGTTGTACATCGAATTTATTTAGTACTGATATTGATTAATTAGATTCGCGATATTTCGGTTGTTCTTGTGTCGAGAAATTTAATATTGTCAATATTCTAGGTAATAAATT
>NW_025110054.1:545701-546746 GCF_011392965.1 Frieseomelitta varia | reverse complement strand
TATTTCGGTTGTTCTTGTGTCGAGAAATTTAATATTGTCAATATTCTAGGTAATAAATTCGCAAATATACATCAGTTTATACAATAAGAAAAATTTTATACATTGAATTTATTTAAATTTGCGATTTTGAGAGGAATAAATTCGAATGTTTCTAGTGCCAAGCACAACGTGTATTGTTATGTGTACACTTTAAATTTTTCTCAGAAAGAAACGGCAAACGTGTGAAGGTCTTTAACATTTCCGAAACTAATATACCGTCTGCTGTTAATATTGAAATTGTTACAATTTTATAAACAGAGATTATACAATCAAACTTGAAATCTCTTAAAATACATCGTTTCATTTTGTTCCAATATGTTATTATGCTACGTAGCAACGACGACAAAGTGAAGACAGTAATCTCCTCGAGAATGTTACAAATTGTCACGATTTGTATAGAAACGTGGAAAAAAATTTTTTTCATAATCGAATCTCCTCTTATCTTGCATGTACACAACTTTTTTTTCTTCGTCGATTTATTGAACTTTGAACATCAGACGAGCCAATTTCTTGAATTTTCGTGTATGTCAAATATCCAGAGTTCGATAAAATGACGAAAGCAAGATCACACGGGTCGAGTTTTCCAGGATCGTTACAAAAATGAAGGCTTCGTTCTTTGAATTCACCGTAGATTACTCACAGAGAAAAATATTCTTCAATTTGCTTCTATGTGTCACGGCAATCTTCGTTTACGCACGCAATGTATATATAAAAATATTTCGGAATGAAACGAATGAAACTGTTTATTTGGAAACAAAGGCATCGAAACGAACTCGGGTTCATTTCTTTTGACGAAGACTACAACACTCAAGTTGTCCGAACATTAACTGTTAATATATAATGTATTATAGTTATAGCTGTGTATTCGAAAAAGAATTTTGGAAAGACAAAAATCCTTCCTCTTAATTCTCAATCTTCTCGAGAAATGAAATGAAATTCGAGCTTGAAATTGAATTTGAAATAGAACAAAAAAAAAAAAAAAAAAAAGAGAGAGAGAGAGAGAAAA
>NW_025110054.1:536730-543963 GCF_011392965.1 Frieseomelitta varia | reverse complement strand
TTTTTTAGGTAGAAGCTATTTTTAATAGTTTAAGGTAAACGCTATTTTTAGGTAGAAGCTATTTTTAATAGTTTAAGGTAAGTGAATTTTTAAGCACCACACTATGGAAAGGTAAATAATAATTTTCGTAATGAAATTTATATTTTCTTCTACAGTGGCAAGCGTCGGAAGAAAAATCTATTTAATACTGTAATACTTTAGAGTAAATGAATTTTTGATAAAATTCATAAATAAAAATTGTCACAATGAAATTAGTTGAAAATTTACTACAGTGCCAAGCGTGAAAGAAAAACGCGAAAGTTAGTTTAAGGTAAATGAATTTTTAAGTGCCATTTTTATAGAAAGATATATGCAAATGATAATTTCCACAACAAGATCAGTTAAAATTACATTCTTCCGTATGTGCAATTAATAATTGTCGCAATAAAAAATTAAATTAATAATGCCATTAAACAGTGGCAAGCGTGGAAGAAAAATCTGAAAGCTATTTGCAGTGCTTTGGGGTAAATGAATTCAAGAACCATGTGTTACAGCAGGACACGTGTAAGTAATAATTTTCACAATAGAATTAGTTGAAGTTTACATTTTTTTGGCAAGAAAGAGTGGAAGAAAAACTTTACTCAAGGTACGAGAAATGAATTTTCTTGCATTATAGGGAAAGAAATACACGTGAATAATACTTTTTACAGTGTAATCAGTCAATTACAATTTTCTACAGTGGCAAGCACAATAGGTGGAATTTTCAAGTACCAAAACGTGTCACGGAAAGAAACAAAATACGCTTAATTGAAATTTGTCATGTTTTTTTTCTTCTATTTACACACTCGCCACACTGTGAAATGCAAGCCAATCTACGAGGTAGCTCTGTGATCAAGAGATTTACAGAGATAATTGGTCATTTCTCGCTGCATATTGCCGGGAACGAATTAATTAACCACGGGATCAGCGTCGAAAGTTTCGCGCGGTCGGTTCTCACATAGCAAACAGAGGGGGGGGAGGAAGAAGGGGCAGGACGCCTCTTTTCTTTTCGGAGTCTCCGGACAAAACGAGTCGCTCGAAGGTGCAAGGTTGATAGTGAATGCTGACCGGCCTTTTTGCTCGCCGTAAATTAGATTAGTTTCGAAGTTTACGGGCCGGGACTTGCAGAAGAGTGGCTGCAAGCTCGAACGGAGAAAGATTAAAAAGGAATCGCTGACAAACGAGCTACGTGTGAAGATACTGTAATGGGAATCGTTCTGTCAACGATTCGTCGAAAGTTCTTGGAAAATATTTATAATTCTGGTCGCATCACGAATTATTGTTATCAATACAAATCGAGTACAAGTCTCCACTTTTGACATTGCAGGGTACTTCAATTTTTAAGATATTTTAAGATTGCATTTACCATTATTCGATCTTTCGATTTTCTAATAAATAAAATCGACGTTGGTCACCCTCCGGTATTTTTTATGATTACAAAATGGCACAATGAAGGTGAGAGAGAAGAAAAAGAAGATTCGTCGAAAGTATTTACGATTAAATAATCAGTCTTCACTTTTGAATTACAAGGTACCATTCTTCAATTTTTGAAGCACTAATTTTAAAATTAAATTTAGTGCTTAAAATTAGTGCTTGAATTTAAATAAAAACAATGCTTTTAAGTAAAATTAAATAAAATTAATGCTTAAATTTAAATAAAATCAAGTATCCACGTTGGTCATCCTCTGGTATTTCTTAGGTTTACGCTTAACAAAATGGTACGACGAAGGTACACTGAGAGAGAAAAAAAGGAAGATTCGTCGAAAGTACCATTTTTCAATTTTTGAAGCACTAATTTTCAAATTAAATTTAGTGGTTGAAATTAATGCTTGAATTTAAACGAAATCAATGCTTTTAAATAAAATTAATGCTTAAGTTTAAATAATATCAAGTATCCACGTTGGTCATCCTCCAGTATTTCTTAGGACTACCAAAATGGTACGAAGAAGAATGGTACGTCGAAAGTGCGATTAAACAATCCATCCGGAGGTTTTCAAAGGTTGTCCCGTCGCAATAACGGCATTCCGTATCATGTCCTTCACCCGGAGAACAAGTACCTTTTTTTCCACGTGGCCAGGCCTTCATTACGGGGTAAAAAGATCGTCCGGTGTCCCCGATCGAATTTCAGAAGAGCAGCCACGCGAGATTCCGGTTATTTCGTGGTCGACGGTCATAACCCTGGCTTGCAAGAGAAAGAGAAAAAGAGAGAGAGAGAGAGAGAGAGAGTGGGCCAGCCAAGACAGGGCGGAGACTCCGAGGGTGAGTGGACCAGACAGCGGCAGAGAAAAGCGAAGAAAAGCAGAGGACGATGAGGAGGTAGCAGAGAGAGAGAGAGAGAATAAAAACGAATAAAAACGAAGGAGGACAGAGGGAGAATAGAGACACGGGAAACTCAGAGAACAGAGAAATATAAAGAGATGGGTAAACGATAGAAGGGGATGGAAAATGGAAGAAGATCGCGAGACGATGGATAGTGAGGAAGAAGAAGGCGACGAAGAAGAGAACGAAGGAAGAGAAGGAAGCCACACTCCGTTTCCTAATTCCTCCGAGTCCTCAATAAGTTGGTCGGTGAGGTTGGGGGTTGGGGGTTGACGGGTGGTGGGCAGTGGCCGGTGCGGGTTATTGGATGGCCGCCTCGCACTTGTCACCGGCGTGTGGCTGTCGCAGAAGATGGGCTTCGGTGGAGGGGCTTGCACAAGGGTTGCACGGTGTATGTGTCTCTCCGTATACGTATGTATTTATATGTACACTATATACGTATATACGTATATACGTACATATATCTGTATATATATATATACATGTGGAGAACTTGGAAGGGCTGTAGGAAAGCATCATAGGCATTCCGTAAGACATACAACCTTCTCCGTGGACGGTCGAACGGAACAGAGGGGTGCTGGTCACTGAGGGTGACCACCGCGTCAATACATGGGGTCGGAAAAAGGGGTTGCGCTTGCGCGGACCCCATACACATTCTGGCATACTTGCTGACCGGACAGTTTCACAAATCATCGGTGTGTTACCGAATGTATCTCTCGTTGTCAGATTCCTGGATTCCCCGTACGATCGATCACGGCTGCGAGTGAAAGCGCCGATAGATTTCGCTCATTGCCGCCCACCGAGAACCGATCGCCCACTGCCTCATGATTACCGACTCTTTTTTTCTCGTTTCTTTTTTTTCCCACCTCAGGAGGGGCCATTAATCGTCGCTCGGAGTCAACGAACATGTGGATGATACGTCTCTGTTGTATATATCACATATTCTTTGCTGGCTTCGTAATACACAAATTTATTGTGCGTATTGTGTGTCATGTATTTGATATCTCGCCGAAAAATATGAGAGAAGATCGAAGATATTCTTTGACATTATTTTTCTCCATACGGTTGAAACTGTACGGAGGCTGCTCGCTATTTTCAAGTATTTTTACTATTTTCCCGTCGAGTCGACAGCACCGGACGATTAAATTGATAAACCCAGCGGCGTGTGCCGAAACTTTCATCAAACTGGGAACTACGGTTTTCCTCCGGAACGAATCGATCGATCCTTTTTATCTCCTCATCCATAAGTACAAGCAGGCGCAGTAAAAGTAGGAGGGGGGGAGGGGTGCAATATCGTCGTGGTAATGTTTCTTCATTAGCACCGGGCAATCTTCCTTATGGCAACAAATCTTACGCCGCCGGTGACGCTCAGTCCACGACGATCTCTTTTCCCCACTAGGATATCCTTTTTTTTTTTCTTTTTTGTTTCTTCGTTCCATCCTGCGAACAACCGATCTTTGGCTCTCTTCTTCGAGAAGAAGCTCCCCTTTCTCTTCTTTTCTTGGACGATATATATATATATATATATATATATATATATATATGATGCGAACCAGCCAGTGTTTCTTCCCGGGGCCAACGTCTCCATTCTTCACCGATGGCCCCGCGGTCCTTCCTGGACACTTCCACCGACAGCCATTACGGAACTTAGCAGTCGTTAAACCGGGGCATTGGATTATTCGCCCCGGCTTATGGAGTTTTCGCCCGAGGGTTTACGACAACGCCGTTCGCCACCCCGCGATTTGCCAATGTATGCTCGCCCTCTACGATTTCGAGTTTGATAAAATTTCGAATATCGTTCCTCCCCTCGAATCGTGAATTTGCAGTTGCGCACCGAGGAAAATTTCAGATCCCGGGGGGGAGAGAAACGTTCGCGAGGCAGGCGTTCACCTCGAAACGGTTCCCAATCTTATCTTTGTCTCCCGTACCCCTTGACTAAGCTTTTCATTTATGCGAGTGTTCCCCCTTTCTCACAAACGTTTGTGTTTTTTTTTTTTTATTTTCTTAGGTTAGCTAAACGACTCGAATTAACCCAACGACAGTTTGACTTTACGTTTTGCGATCCATTTCATTTTTTTTGTTTTATAACAGTAGTCTAATGTTAAATCGAAACAAAACAGCACAAGTCTGTCTTTGTGAATCAAAACTCTGTAACTTTGATTTCGTGTTTTTTTTTATTTCAAAACGCCTTTCTTTCTTTGGTGTTTTCCATCGTTCCAACATTATCTTCGCTCCCCCTAGGAATAACTAGATCCCACTTTTTATAACTAGATCCATTATTATTTTCAAGATTCGAACGACTCCTTCAGACTTGTACAATTTTGCTTCACCATCTTTATTGTTAAGAAATTCTATTTTTTATTCTACAAAATTCCATCCTTTTTTATTATTAAGAAATTCTAACATTTTGATATTTAATCTCAATGATACAAAGTTCAATAAAACTAGAGTACAGATTGGAGTGACTGCTGTTTTATATCAGAGAAGAAACACGTTCGTAGAAGGGAGAAAGTTCAAAGTTCGAAAAAAAAAAAAAATGGCCCCGGTCGAGTTCGTGTTCGATTCGCAGAGGTGAATGAAAATGCGGTTACTCATCAGCCGATATAAGCGCAGATACGGATCGCAACTCGTGATATAATCAGATCCGCTGGCTGGGTCTGTCCTCCGGTCATCTTACGTCCATTTAATTCCTTTAATTTAGCGGAGGGAACCGTTACGGCTAACACTAATGCCGGACGAAGCCGGGAGTGGGAGGGTGAGGCAACATAATGAAGGTTCATGGAGTTCTTCTTCGTTCGGTCCTATCGTCCGCCTCTTTCCCGTGCCTTGCAAGGTTAACGTCTAATCGAATTATACGTACCGGCCGCATTCAACCTTGTCCGAATCGCCCCTAACTCGCTCGAACCGGACAGTGCCCATAACGAAGATCATCTTCTAACTTTGTTCGTCCACTGGTTGACTTTTACGCGTCCTCGGGAAACGAGAGAAGCCGAGAGAAATTTCATCGTGGTGAATCGCGCGTTACGAACCGGACACGTGCCATCGACAAACACCACCAGACATCAGGAAACGATCGAAAATTTCTGTTACTTTTGCAACGTGAAGAGAATGAGAGATCGTCGATAATTGAAACTGATGTAATCTGGTAAAAATAGGGTAATCGTGAAACGATGCCCTTTTGGATCTCACTTCGAAGCGCGTAAAAGTGTCAAACAAAGTTTTTTTTTCAACTGGATCCATTATCATTTTGAAGACTGAAGTCTCCCCTTTACAACGACTCTTTAAAACTTGTTGTACGATTGTTCCTCGCCATTTTGCATTAGGGTTAAAAATTTAAGAAATTCTAACGTCTCAATGTTCAGGAAATTCTAACATCTCAAAGTTCAATAAAATGGTGAAAAAAAAAAACAGAGTTTTAAGAACTCTAATAATTTGTTATTTAATCTCAACATTCAAAGTTCAATAAAATGGTAAAAAAAATAGAGTTTTAAGGATTCTAATAATTTCTTATTTAATCTCAGTATTCAAAGTTCAATAAAATGGTGAAAAAAATAGAGTTTTAAGGATCCTAATAATTTCTTATTTAATCTCAGTATTCAAAGTTTAATAAAATGGTGCAAAAAAATGGTACAGAGTTTTAAGGTACAGAGTAATTTAATCTTCAAGACCGTGGTGGATTTGGCCATGAAAAAAATGTCTATAATATTCATGACAAAAAATTCTATTCTTACTTTCCCACATGCCAAAGAATCACACTTTGTCAAAGCAAAACAAAAAAGCCTCACGCTTTAAACTGAGACCTGAGCGTGGGTCGTTGTACGATCTTACCTTACAAAGTTATATCAATTTTTTTCACCGACTTATACTCTTCGCCATACATTCAAATAAAGTAGCTGTGTTATTTTTTTCTTTTGCAGAATTTCAACTTACTTTACGTTCTTCTAATTTATCTTCTTTATTATTTCTTGGAATTCAATTTGATTTCATTTAATTTCTATTTTTCATTTATTTTATTTAATTTTATTTAATTTTATCGTGTAACAGACGAATAACTTCGATTTGGAAAAACCGGCGGACGAGCACGGACAAAAGATTCGCGACGCGACGACAAGGAAGATGGCACGACGAAACGAACAACCACCATCGAATCCACTTATCCGGCGCGATAGCGAAACCATAGGACCACCCTATCTCGCCTCGGTATTCTAATGGTAATAGGCATGCAGTGAATATTACTGGCAGCATTCGGCAGGATAGATACGGATATAAAGGGAAGGAGGAAAATGAATAGGAGAGTCAGGGGTTAATTTGAGACAACGAGTATAAATGTAGTTAATACACTGGGGCGCAAGGGGAGACTGAATATCGGACCAGGGGTGCCACCCCCGGAAATCTTGTCACCAGCCACCCCACTCCCCCCTCCTTCCCCCCTCTGCAATCGAGACTCACACGCCACATCTGTCTCGATTCGCGTGTGTAGAACATGCCTGTCATGCGTGACGATGCGAATTCTCATCGTTGAAATGCATCCATCGAAAGTAACGCGGACGATTGTTTAATTTTAACAAACCGTAACTTCGAACGAAGACTCGAGTTGATCTTACTTTTTTAATAAAAATACTTGCTCAGTTTTAGCAGACCGTAAGCTCGAAGATACGAGTTTATTTATTTATTTTTTTCAATAAAAACGCTTGCTTAGTTTTAACCTTCTTGCGGTGGAACGACGTCGAAAATTCTTTTGCCCCAAATTGCAACATTTTTCGCAGTTTTAAGTATATTGAAATATAATCCAGGTAAAACAAATGATAAATTTATTACTTCTTAATAATTTCTATCCGGTGATGTCATACCGACGGGTTCAAAAGAAAAAGAAAGCGACGAATTCATTGTATACGG
>NW_025110054.1:525459-536474 GCF_011392965.1 Frieseomelitta varia | reverse complement strand
GACTGGACCGAGCACGGACGAATCGTCGAGATTCTCTCTCGCCGTCGAATTGTTGAAAAAAAAAAAAAAAAAAAAACGAAAAAGAAAAAAAAGAAAAAAAATGATCATCGAGACGTTCTATTCCGTTTTATATATCCCTTAACCGCCGATCCTTTCCCGATTCAGAGAGCACCTTTATCCCCGACTCGCAATTCTTCTCAACGCGTATTTCCGTCTTAATGGTTAGTAGATGTAGCGGTGAATAAGTGACACGCCATTCATAGAATTGCTTCGAGATCTAGCCCAGTTTTTGCTCGAGGTCGGGAGGGGAGGGAGGCAACACACAATGGTAGAATTACTCTCAGTCTCCTCCTTCTTACCTAACAGCAAGTGTTATCGTCGTGCTACTCGTTGATAACGTTCCGCGTAAATACGCGTTGCTTCTGCTGCTCGTGCCATTCGCGATGATACTTTCCCGTGTGCCACGAAAGCTTCAGTCTATAGTAAAGTGGAATGAGTGGACATAGATCCCTCGTCTATCGATCGTTTAACACTTTGCGCTTCTTTGTCTAGTGTGACTCGAACATCAGTCATACTAGATTTTATTTTTATTAGATATTCTATTAAATTTATTAAATTTTTTTAAATTTCATGTTGGGTCACGCTTAATTTTAATTTAAAATAATTTTAATTTATATCAATTATAATAATTAATCATATATTATATATAATATATAATTATATTAATATATAATATATAATTATATTAATATATAATATGTAATTATATTAATATATATATAATTATATTAATGTATTATATTAATTATATATAATATTTTTAAATTGCCCCCCCCCCCAAAGAAAAAGAAAAAAAAATAATAATTGAAAAATAGTTTGTAGTGCAAAGAGTTAGAGGCGCGGAGCACATTCTTAATTTGCCATTCATTTTCCTCGCCTTTGCGATCCATCTCGAATAATCCCGCATCCCCCTGAAAAACAAGAGCTGTCCAGAGCTGTGCCGTCTTTCAGCCTTTCTCCCTCCCGTCTCCGGAACGCCTCGTCACCAGCTACGTCCACGCGTACGCGGGAGGGTCGAGAAAGGACCTTGCTGGGTGTCCGCTTAATGTATTCAAATCGCATGCCTCCGTCCCCCGGGTTCATGCCCGGGCCGTCGATATATTAAATGGAAAGATTGCAAATTTCCCGACATAAAGTGGCTAGCGTAAGTCTAATGGAGCGAGGGGCGAGGGTTGAGGGAGACCCGGTGCCTCGGGAAAGAAGGCTCGTGAACGATCCGCGCGCGCCAGGGGTTGGAAAACAAAATCCGGAGAACAGACGTGCGCAACAGACAGCGAAGGAAGCCTGAGGTATCCGTTCACACCAACGACTGATATACAGCGTGTCCATAAAGTCTCTTTACAATTTCGAAAATTTATCACAAAGGCAAATGAAAGGACGGACAAGTGGAAGTTATTGCAAAACGAGACGTACATATTTAAGTTTTCTTTTAGAATTGGTTGCACGAAGCACAACAAGACAGGCGGTCAAGAAGAAAGCGACGAATTATTGTATACGGTTCGGTCGCTCGTTATGGTCCGCAATCAGTGGTTAAATATATTTTGGTTTGAACAAATGGTTTTTTTTGGCAAAATGATACACACCGTTAACAGCAATAATTCCATCAATTTACACAAAAACTGTATCTTTAGTAATTTCCGAGATTGATATTTGACAAAATATGTTTCGCATCCCCGTTAAATATTTTTTCGAAAACCACATTTACGCCAAATTTCGTCAAAATCAGTACGTTTCCATGCGAGTCAGAGTTACCTCTCCCCGATACGAATATCGGAATTGTTGAAGGTGTATCGTTGGTCAGGTTCCAGCTGCTAGATGAACTTTTCTTGAGAGAAGAGAGTCTCGTTAGTACAGCCTCGAACGTGGCGCTCGTTGATTTTAACGATTGCAGAAGAAAGAAAGAAAGAAAGAAAGAAATTCTTGATTGAAGAAAGATTTCGTTACCAGAATACCTTCCCTCTTCCATAATATACGGGGTGTTCCACTTTGAAGTGTATCGCCTCTGTTGTTTTCGGAGATACGAAAGAATTGTATCAACAAAAGTTATTTAGTACAGAAGGAGGGACAACATTATATTAACAATATATTTTTGTCACCCATTCAATCAACGCAAAAAAAAAAAAATCTCCGTAGAGAAATATTAACCTAGGTACGTCGAGACATTCGAATTTTTTATAAAATTCGAATCTCGAAAATTATACGAAAAGAGATAATTTGTCATTTGCGAACAACCATAAATTTCACGAAGTTGAAGCTTGAAGAGATGAAAGAAATCACGACTGATTTCAATATTAATCGAGCAATTCTTTTATAAAATAAAATTTTTTCGTAACGTCAAAAACAATGGAGATATTTACTCGCGACATCCTGAGTGTGCAAACATCAATTTCTCCCTGCTCTTTTGGAAAATATACGCAAATAGTAACCTTGCACGTATCGACCTCGAGGGAGAGCTGGAGCAATTGCTACAGCGCAGCCACGTCCACTGGTGTGCACGGTGCTTAAATGAAGAAGGAAGGAAGGTGGTGGTGGAGAAAAAGCGGGGTCAATCTGAGGCTAATCAAATCATGCAGGATTCGTCGCCGTGGGGGGTATAGCCTCGTCCACTTTGTTATATTGGTAGCGGGAGTGTTGGGACGCGGGAGCAGATTGCTCGGCCGCGCTTTATTAATTCCATCGAGGGCCACGGGGCGCCCGGGACGTCAAATCTGGCCGGTCATGTGACTAATACGGCGTTCGGGACGCGGTGTAATCACGCGGGCGATACGCGCAGCCGCTAATCGGGTCATCGTTTTTCTCTTCTCGTCGAGGCACAGACGCCCCGTGTGCAACGGGAGAAAGGGTGCTCGCACATGTTCAGGGGATGAGTGGCGACCAGCCGCTGCAGCCGTGTACCTTTCTCAGTTGGGGTGTCTTTCGCTCCGTTGAGAGGGCAATCGCATCGAGGGGACAGGTGCGCCCCGTTCGCCCTCGTTCTGCCTTTTCAGCAGGTTCACGCCTTCCAGCGGCCGACTTCGTCTCGAAATTCGAGCATTCAAGGATTTTCCAAGTTCAAAATTTGCGCCCGTGACAGTACTTTTTTTAATCCTTTGCGCTGGAACCTGGTTCGCGGACCATAACGAGTGACCGAACCGTATATTTAATAATTCGTCGTTTTCTTTTTGAACTCGTCGGAATGATATCACTGGATAGAAATGATTGAGAAGTAATAAATTTATTATCATTTTTGCCTATTTTGTTTTACTTAAATATATAATTTTACTTATTACGCTATAATGTATAATTGATATATATAATTATGCTGTAATATATACTTATTTATTTTACTTATTATGCTATAATATATGATTTATAATATGTTGTAATATAACTTATATTATGCCTAATATAACCTATATTCTACTTAAATACATTGACATTTGGTGTGTTTATTGTTAAATTATATTACAGATTAAAGCTGTATTAACTTTTAAGTGAAATAAAATTTTCTACAGTGTCAGAAAATAACATTACTTGTAGGTATCCTTAACCACTTTCGCTCGCAACTGATTGCGGACCATAACGAGTGACCGAACCGTATATTTAATAATTCGTCGCTCTCTTTTTGAACTCATTTAGCGTGTTTATTGTTAAATCATATTATAGATTAAAGTTGTATTAACTTTTGAATAAAATAAAATTTTCTACAGTCAGAAAATGACATGTTATAGCCTATGTTATGCCTAATATAACCTATTCTAGTTATATACATTGACATTTAGTGCGTTTATTGTTGAATTATATTACAGATTAAAGCTGTATTAACTTTTAAATGAAATAAAATTTCCTACAGTGTCAGAAAACGACATTACTTGTAGGTACCCTTAACTACTTGCGCTTGCAACTGATTGCGGACCATAACGAGTGACCAAATCGGATACAATAATTCGTCGCTTTCTTTTTGAACGAATCACTAACGTCGGTACGATATCACTGGATAGAAATTGTTGAAAAATAAATTTATTATTTGCACTTCGTTATTTATTATTTGTGCCTGGGTCATACTTAAATATACTTAAAACTGAGGAAATATTGCAATTTTTTGGGACAAAAAAATTCTCGACGCGCGTGGCACGTCATTCGAGCGCAATAGGTTTTTTTCAACAAAGGAAAGAGAAATCTAGCTGCGTTCCTGCTGCTTTGCGACAACATTGCGCGAACGTTGTTTTGTGATAATTGAACGATGTACAGAGATTACAGAGGGCGAAATATTTATACACTTGCGGCGCGCGAATTCTATAAATATAGGCGGCTTGTCTCTCGCGCGTGCGGCGAATTTGTATAATCACCATTAGCGTTAATGGACTTGTCTCCGTATTCAATCAGTCGATCGATTTCATCTATCCGGCGACAGTAACCAATCAGATCATTCTTCCGATCGAGCACACGTCTATCCATCAACGTTAACATGAACCGGGATCCGGTTGCCGGGATCGATCAAGCGATCGCGCGATTGAAATTATTTATGCTCGCGTTTCGTCCGATTTAACGAGATCGAGTTTGGGAAGATACTCTCGCGCGATGATGTAGACGGTGTCGCGTTACTATTAAGAATTACACTTTACAGTTTCGCGAAGCTATTTCTCAGAACAAGAAATAATAAAAAATATTATAATGCTAGCTTGTTGCAGTGTTGAACGTACCGCTGACCCTATTTCGGGCCTTTTCTGATGTGCTGGTATTCTGATTTCTAATCAGAGTACCTTAGAATGACTCGTGCATGACTAATTCCTAACAACGACGATTTTTTTTTTTTCAATTTTAAGGGGCGAGTATTATTCACTGAAATTGCAACGTTAGAGTATATTCAAAGTATTGAAACATTATATACAATGTTTATTAATCAATGTTCAGTTTAATAAAATTGAATTTAAAATTTGGATTGGAATTTCATAGGTTTACAATTGACTTCTTCTTTCGAATCGAGTACGACTCAACATTACAAACCAACAGGCTAAGGCCTTACAATTATGAAAATGGCCCAAGTCATATATTTCTCATTTCGAGAGATATAAAGGTTCTCGTTTGAATTAAAAAAAAATATTTGTATACTATGAAGCATTTATTCTTTTATTCCAAGATAACAATAACAATTTGTATACAGCTTACAAGGAAATACAAATATTTTCGAAGCTTGAAAGAATTCGGGCCATTTTCAATATCAAGTCCTACAAATTAATATAATATTCGCAATTACTACAGGGATGCGCAGTATGTCCCTCGCATTATCTTTATACGTTTGTCGGCCCTGGTAGCCAGACGTCCCCTAGACGAAGCCGAGCGTTTCAGAATACCGTGGAAAGAACAGAAGCCGGATGGAGCTCGCGCGTCCGCGATGGAAGCGGAGAACAGCGTCGCAATTAACGAGCGTTGCGCCGTGTCGAGGAGAGCCTCGCGCTCTCTCCCACGACGTGTCGCATATCTACGCGAGAACGTGGCTGGCACGGCTCGTGGAAGATAAGCAAAGCTCGATGTGCCGTTGCATATTGATTGACGGCGCCGGGGATGAGGTGGCGAGGCGGCTAGGCGGCGAAGAACAGGGGGTGAAACAGGGAGAACGAACGGAGCAGCCGCCCGGGTGGTAGAAGGTGTAATGAAGCACCGCGCAGACACACCGCCATGAATATTCATAATCTAATACCTGAGCTGAACCGAGCCGAGGCGGGGCCAAGTCTCATCATCTAGGCCTTCTGCTATATTAGACATCAGAGCCGGGAGGGTGAGCGAGACGATTTCACGGCCGCAACCGTTTCCTCCTTAGGGAGGAGGTCCTTCGTCCTGGCTCTGACGTCTCTGCGTTTCTGCAGACGTCTTTTGTCAATCCCGCTTTGAAACGTCGTTTCACCGCTCAACAGCTCTGTTGCCAAAAATTTATACGAGTCCTTTCAATCGTAATAAATCTAACTAACTTTTTTACTGTTCAATAATTTCCTCGATCGAAGTTCACTGTCACTGCCCGATGCATTCTCGTGATCAATGTGCTCACTCGCTTTGAATATGATTTATAAAAGTACACAATATCGAAGTGTAGTGTACAATATAAATCGTACTGTATATAATATGAAATTAAGAATGAACCAACTAAATGATCATGGAAACCTACAACGACTATTTTTTTATACGACTGACTGTTGCTTTCAGCTAAAGGAATTTTCCGCCAACTGATCTAAAGGATCAAGGATTTTGTTTGCTTATTATAGAAAAGACTGTTCATTGTACATCATATATAAGCGGCATCATTGTAAAATATACAAGCCTATAAGCATCTCGAGATAGCGTGATGACAGATGGTGAAAACGGAGAAGTGCGAGTGACAACGATGGTTGTATCGCGACCAAAATTATCTGCCCTCTCTAGGAAAACTTTCGAGGTAACACCAAGAAGCGAAAGAATCAATAAAGACAGTTCGGTTGACCTGTGAAAAGTCCCTTTTCTTTTTGTACCTTGTCGAACTTTTCAGTATTTTTTAATATCCAGTAGCGGTGGATCATGGACAAGCTACACAGCAGCGAAATAATCGCGCGTAACGTTTCTTAACAATGTCGAGTGACGATTGTTCAGTGTCTCAATCAGTATTCTTTTCTTTTTTTTTTAGAGTAATCTCTCTTCCTACCACCGTGACACTTGAGCCGGGGAAAAACGTTCGCTTCTTAAACTCGACGGTCGCGTTCGATAGTCGCGAGGCCATGGTCGGCAGCGGCGGCGGCGGCGGCGGCGGCGGCGGTGGCGCTCCATCAGGCCAATATCTGCGCGATATTGCCGTTTTATGATAATGTTATCAGCGCCCGGGGCTCCCGATGAGCTACCGTGATACCAACACAACCGCGGTTTGCATCGTCACGCGCACAGACACGCCGCGTATGCGTGTACGTGGGCTCTGTCGGCGAGGAGACACACGTATGTACGCAGCCTGGTTTCATCAAACCGGGGATTTAGTAATCTGCCGAGATTTATGAACGCCGGTTCATCCCTTCGTTCCGCCCGGCATCGTTTCTGCTGATTGTGCCGCGTTCGCTCGCTCCTCCACCCCTTCGCCACTCCCCCGCAACTCTCCGCGAACCCCCTCGCTTTTCGTGTCCGCCACCTCGACACTCGTCTTCCACCTCGGTTCCCCTGCGAAACGAAAAGCCACCGCCGCGTTCGATCTTTCACGATTTTTATCGCGACCGCCATGCGAGATCGAGTCCTCGGGACGCTTCGTCTTGTTTGGAGTATATGTACCGCCAGACAGATACGGTTTTTCAGCGGTTTTGTTCTCGCCGGAGGATTTCGGCCAGACGTTGGCTTCGACTCGATTTTGACGATTCTGACTGTGAAGGGTGATGCAAGAGTTGTTGAAAATGATGTTTTATATTTATGAATAATGTAAATACGTTGCAACGATGGGCATTGTTTCATTCGTCTGATAATAATAATGGGTACCCATGAGTAATCGTTTTTTTTTTTTTTTCGAATTTAATAAGTTAATTCAATAGATTTAGTAAAAATTAATTTAATAAATCTAGTGGTAATAATTTAAGAAAAATAATTTAAATAAAATAAAATTTTTTACAGTATGAATTAATTTAACAAACCTAGTGGCAATAATTTAAGAAAAATAATTTAAATAAAATAAAATTTTTTACAGAATGAATTAATTTAATAAATAAGTATAAATTAATTTAATAAATCTAGTGGTAATAATTTAAGAAAAATAATTTAAATAAAATAAAATTTTGTACAGTATAAATTAATTTAATAAATCTGGTGGTAATAATTTAAGAAAAATAATTTAAATAAAATAAAATTTTGTACAGCATAAATTAATTTAATAAATTTAATGGTAATAATTTAAGAAAAATAATTTAAATAAAATAAAATTTTGTACAGTATAAATTAATTTAATAAATTTAGTTTGTACAGTATTTTTACAGTATAAATTAGTTCAATAAATCTGGTGGTAACAATTTAAGAAAAATAATTTAAACTAAAATTTTGCACAGTATCGAAAAACGACATTACTTGTGGATATCCCTGACATATAATGGGAATAATCATCGCAAAATAATTCATAATGAACGAGCTCGAAGCAGCAATGGAACAAGAATTTTACCACGAAAATATTTGTAAAATCTTTGCACGAATCATTACTCATAACGTATGCTAGAGGTTATTGAAAAGGAAGGAAAGTGAACGCGTGAAATATTAGGAGTTTCTTGATACTGTACAAAATTTTATTTTACTTATGAATTGATACAGTTTTAATCTACAATATATAATTTAACAAGCACGCTAAATATCAATATATTTAACCAGAATATCAAATTATACTCAGTTAAATTATTGTCACTAGATAGGCAATGTTTATTAAATCTGAAGAAAACGACATTACTCACGAGCACCCTTAATAATAAATTTCCACACCATTGTCCTCTCTTTTCCTCCCAGTCCCTTTTTTCTTTCGCGAGAAACACGAAAAATCGTTCAGTCTTGTTATCTCCTATCGTTTTGTACAATACAAACGGGTGGGGGTGTTCTAATTTAAAGGGTGCTCAAATCACGTTTCGCTTATAAACGATAAAAAACACCAGCGACGCGGTCGAATGGAATTATAAACGGGAGGCTCTCTCCATGGTCGGTGGTAGGCTGAGTACACTAGTAGGAGGGATCGGGGAGCTCGAGTCGAGTGCTCGATTTCTCCGCAAACGGGGTCTCATATCTACCCTCTACCCGGTTGCGCCGACATAATCCCCTCCTCCCCCCCCCTCCCCCTCCCGCTCCTGCCCTCCCGGAAAGAGCAAAGAGCTCTGCGGAAAAGCTCGTGTTCCCGGGGCCACGCGGGTAAACATAAATAGAGAATAAAGTTTGGGCGGCATTGAGCCGCGTCTTTGGGCTTATAAAGTATTCGTAAAGGAGAGCGGATCCATGGTACGGGACGGGGAGGTGTGGGGTGGGGGGTGGGTGGTGGAGTTGGGTTAGAGAAAGCGGAAGGGTTGCGAGGAAGGGTTGCGCCGCTGGAAAAGGAGGACAACGCGTCGCGGTCGCGAGAGCGCGACGAGGATCCACTGCGCTGCGAGGGATTTTAGTTTGTTCAAGTAAATTATATTCAGCATGGTGGATGTGTCACCCTCTTCGCATCCCTCTTCAACCCCTGATTTTCGACTGCGTCCCGTCGACGCAGACGCGAATTACAACCGTCCCTCTCTCTCTCTCTCTCTCTCTCCGCGCGGCCGCCTCCTGTTCCAACGCCGCCGCCACCCCCTCGCCGCCCATCTGCCGGATTTCCCTTCCTTGCCTATCATGAATTATTAATTAATTGTTTCAACTAACGGCGTAATTTATTATTCAGCTCTCGCGACGGCAGCCGCGCGCCGATTCCGCGAGCGAGCGGGCGATATCGGGGAAACGCGGAATGGAAAATGGCTTCCGGCTGGTTGGATTTATGGCGCGCGTATATATTCCTCGAGCTCCCCCTCCTTCGGTTTGCCTCGAGTGCCGTAACCCTCGGGATCATTGCGTATGTAAAGGCACGTATTAAGGAACAGCTTGCGCTTATTCGCTATTGGGAAACGGATGGAGCAACTCGCGAGTACGGCGAGTTGTTCACGCTGATGATTCACCTTTGTTAAGACACTCGCTCTCTTCAGATCGGAACAGGGGTTCATTCACGACTAATTATTTCGTTCGATTTGCTTCGTGTTTGAACGAACAGCGTGGTGGGATGAAAACGATGGGTTTTTCTTTTTAACCCTTTGGCTATTGTTGGCGGGCTCACTTGACGTTGCTCGGATCAAACTGAGCGGCGTCCAGTTATTTCACTTGGTAAGCGAATTCTAATTCATCGATTACATCTTCCGTTAGTTGTATATTGTTTAAATGTGATTATTTTACAGTTATTTTACAGTATTATTATTTAGGTTATTTCATATAAATGTTATCGACAGTAAATGCAGCAAATTTCACTTGAACATCAGACGTAAGCGAATTCTAATTCAACAATTATATCTTTCGTTATCAGTCGTATATTATATATAATGATATTATATATTATTTAAATATATAATATTATTATATTATTTAAATGTGATTATTTTACAGTTGTCCCATGTATTTACATGATTTCTTCCGTTAGTCATATATGTTATTTGAACGCAATTGTTTTACAATTATTTCATTTGATAAAAATCTTGAAATAAAAAAGTGTCGTAACAAATTAATCAGAGAAAGACGCAAGACCGTGTAGCGCGTAGAAAAATAGATAAACATAACAGAAGAAAGGAAACGCGTTGCAAGAAGTGTGATGTAGGATTATGTGTTGACCAATGTTTCGAATCGTACCACATCTTCTACTTTAGATTATTAGATACATCATGAAACAAAGCTTTACTGTTAAATTTATTACAAAATGAAGTTGCTGTTAGATTTTTAGCGCACCAACAATTCAATACAGAAACACGAATAAATAAATAATTATTATATACAGGGTGTTTCGTAACTTGTGGGAAGCTGATTGTACGTCTAAAAATAATGAAAAAAAGTTATGTAAATATATGTCCTATCTGTCTTCGTTTATGAGATATAATGAATCTTCTGTTTTAATTACTTTTACAAAAGATGCTAGAAATGACCACGTTGCATTTGAAGACAAGCCTGCACGCGTCTTGTCGTTCATCTGGTTACTCTCTCTATCATTTCTGGTGTTTCTCGAATTTGTCGGAAGCCTTGCTCTATTCTATTTCGTAGTATTTCAGCATGTTCAATCGATGTTGCGTATACAATAGATATTAAATGTCCCCACAAATGAAAATCTAATGGATTCAAATCCGGAGAACGAGCAGGCCATGCAAATAGGACCTCGACCAATCCATTTATTTGCAAAGTGTTGATTTAAAAATTGCCTAGCCACTCGGCTAAAATGCGACGGAGCTCCATCATGC
>NW_025110054.1:521055-524567 GCF_011392965.1 Frieseomelitta varia | reverse complement strand
TAATATTATATCTTATATTATATAGAGTACCATACTTGGTAGATACAAAACTCTCTTCACGTTCACACATTTGCCGGAATCAAGTACAAAAAACGAAAGATATCAAGTAAATATTATTTGTAAACAGTGCGAATTCTTGCTTACGAACTATTGCGGTGGAAAGAGAGGCCGGACAGAATTTGCTCTGTTTATAAAGTTCGTTATATCTAATAAACGAAGACAGATATGTTTATATTTTTTTTGATTATTTTTAGGCGTACAATCAGCTCCCGAAGTGGATCCCACAAGTTACGAAACACCCCTGAATAATTGGTTTAATGTAGTACGATTCAGTGTTACGATCATTTCAATATACTCTCCGAGAAATGCACGGTTGACGAAAAAATTTCACCGTTCTCGGTGTCAAAGTCTGTAGCCAAATGGTTAATGCCAACGTCTCGGGAACACGTTGAAAATAAAATTGCAAAATTGCAGGGATTTGTCTCCCCTTCCCTCTGTGCGTGGAGTAACAAAAAAGTAACAACTCGCTCTCTTTCAAATAACACGGGCCTCGTAATTATTATTTGAACGCACGAAACCAGTTTCACCTGTTCGCGGCCGCGTGACTCGCTGCTCGGGCAAATTAATATTTACCTTGGCTGGCACCCCAATCTACGAAGGCATCGTGCTTTCACTCGCTTATTAATGGACATCCCACCCTATCCGGTAACCCCCTCCCCTCTCCCCCCTTAGTTACTTCTCTCCTCGTGGCTTGGCAGACACGCAACCCGCAAACTTTGATAACCGAGCAGCCAATTTCCGGTTGCGGTTCGTTGACTGGTTACTTGGAGCTCCCGAGCACTCATCGGTCCGTTGAGTTTAATTCGGATTGACGTTATGTTAATTCGCGTGACAATCTGCTCTCGCCCGTCATCGCACTGTCTTCTCCTCGATTTCTAGTCTTTTTTTTTTTTTTTTTTTGCCAAAACTTTGTGTCTCTTCTTCGGCTCGATTAACCCTTTTTTTTTTATGCAACGTAAAATCAACAAATATCTATACCTGTGTGAGTGTGCAATTGAATTAAGTTTCGACGCAGTTTCGACGCAGTTTCATTGGTAACGTTGTGCGTTCTGTATCTTTGAAGTAACAACGGCTCAGAACGTTTGCACTTGTGTGTGTGTGTGTGTGTGTGTGTGTGTGTGTGAAAACTCGAGTAATTGTATATAGAATTTATGGAATTGCATGAAACAGTTTGTGCTTGGTGTTAAATATAGATACACGTTGCACTTCGATTTAAATTCATCGTCAGCAATATCTATGCGTAAATACTATTGGACGATCTTCGTCAGTGTCAGAATCTAACAAAGACTCTATTATATAATGCTAATGCTTTTCTGTTCATTAATTTTTAAATGACTTTCTACTACATATTTTAGGCCTCTGAATATATAAAATTAAAAAAACAAAGAAAACAGAAGCGTTAATCGCAAATACACTAAGCCCTATTGTTATAGCTCGAAGATCACAAAACTATGTCATATGAAAATAGTAACAAAATGATTATTGAAATGCAAACAAACAAGACATTATTGACATAAAAACCAAGAAATATCACGTACGCTTTTTCTCGTTTAACAAACACCGATAGAAGAAAAAAAAAAAAAAATTGCACAAGATGGTTCTTTTAGTTTCTACACCTGCAGACAACTTGCAAAAGCGTTTGCTTTTTGATATTTTAGATTAGAGCTGATAACTCTACCTCAAGAATGTTATTGGTTACTAAAAAGACATTACATTGTGACATACGTATTTTTAAAAACGAGTTTCACAGCGGCGACACTGATTACGAAAGAAGAAAGAAGAAAATAAAATGATAAAAATATATTGTGATCTCGGTTGTAAGGAATCAAGCAAAGTAAGCGGTTGTCACAAAGATTTTGTTATAAATTGAAATAAATAGTTGTTACAGAAGTGAACGTCCATGATATATTCACTCTGCGAAAGAAAATTAAACTATATGATAAAATATCGATAGTACCATAGTACGTGACTTGAAAGTTACCTGAACAGGATTAAATCCTTACGCTGGTAACTGATTCGCGGACCATAACGAGTGACCGAACCGTATACGATAATTCGTCGCTTTCTTTTTCTCTTGAACGCGTCGGTACGACATCGCCGGATGGAAATTATTAATAAGTAATAAACTTATCACAGGTTACATTTAAATATACTTAAGAACTGAGAAGATGTTGCAATTTGGGACAAAAAGAATTCCCGACGTGCGTGGCACGTCAATTCCAGCGCAGGAGGTTAAGAATCGTGGCGTGCGAAGCGTACGGTTCAGGATGTTTCGCGAATCGGTGTACGCGCGGCAACGTGTCCATCGGAGCGTGAATTTCGGGCTTTTGTGCGTCAATCAGGTGAGGAGCGTTGGAAATAAATGTGTTCCAAGTGCGCGCGCGAAGATTCGAGATGGAACGGAAAGGCTGGTATAGGCAGGAAGGCCACTTTCACCGGGGCAAAACGTTCGCGTGACGGCCGCCATCGGGTTGCTGATTGTTTGAACAAAGCAGCATGATGAGCACCGAGTCCCGGTGTTAGCGGTTTACGTGACGCCGGCCATTATGGTTCGAACCACTTAATTATAATATCGCCCGGAATTAAACTGTGCTCGGCGCGAGCACGTACTTGTACCGCAATTATTGCCCCCGGGGCCTCTCCCTCTTCATCTCTCCCCCTCCTCTCCAACCCACCTCCCTCGTTGTTATTACACGCAAAACCAGCAAGAAGAAGTTCGGTTTTCGATTCGAAGACACGTGATTCATTCGGAATGAAAGCCCCTTCTCGATAAATCGGGAATCGATGCCAGCGAGGATGAGCTTCAAGGAACGGGTTATCAGACTCGTTAAAAAGTGATTTATCGGCCGCGGACCGGCGCGCTTCGATGCAGGAGAGAGGGAAATGAAATGACGTTGGGCTCCTTTTCGACAACCAGAATTAAGGAGATATTGAACGTCAGCGGCGGGGTAATAGCAGGCAACAGTCGGCCGAGAGGAGGAGAAGATTCTCGGTACACGTGAGGATGAGCCATGAAACTCACGCTCGCAATTCGTGTGTGCTTTTCTTCAGCTGAATCTTACTTTCCTCAGATTCTTCCAACTCTAATTTTCAAATGTATGGCAATTCTTTTCGCGTTGAACAAACGAATTCAACGAATTATATACATGTTTGGTGGTACACGCTGTGACATCAAAGTGCGAGCTGTAATATGCGCCTGACAGATGGATGGGACGTTTCAAGTGTGGTACGCGTTAACCACTTGCGCTGGCAACTGATTGCGGACCATAACGAGCGACCAAACCGTGTACAATAATTCGTCGCTTTCTTTTTTAACTCGTCGCTACAATATCACTGGATAGAAATTATTGAGAAGTAATAAATTTATTACCTTTTTTACCTATTTTGTACTATTTAAATATATAATTTTATTTGTTATAACATGTTATGCTATGATATATAATATACCTATG
>NW_025110054.1:516915-520262 GCF_011392965.1 Frieseomelitta varia | reverse complement strand
CTTGGTGTGTTTATTGTTAAATTATGTTACAGATTAAAGCTGTATTAACTTGTAAATGAAATAAAATTTTCTACAGTGTCATTTGTAGGTATCCTTAATTTAACTTGCGCTGGCAACTGATTGCGGACCATAACGAGCGGCTGAACCGTGTACAATAATTCGCTGCTTTCTTTTTTGAACTCATCGGTATATCGCTATCACTTGACAGAAATTATTGAGAAGTGATAAATTTATTATTTGCTTTCCCTCGGTCATACTTAAATATACTTAAAACTGAGGAAATATCAATGTACAATATCAATGTATATTATTGTAATTTTGGGACGAAAAATTCTCGACGCGCATGGCACGTCATTCCAGCGCAAGAGGTTAAATCAAACGTCTAGAAAGTGGAACTTGGACTTTCGATCGATGGTGCATTCAGCATGGGACGTTTCTGTTGCAAAAACTCGTTGCTACAGATTGAGAAAAATACCCTATATAAACGGTACAACGACAAATCGTCGAGTTCCGACGGCGAGAGAACGAACAGCCACCCTTATCTGCCCTTATCTGCTTTTCGGGTCATTTTTGCGTCATCGCGGCGGAAATAGGCGAGAATCCCACGTTCTTTATGGAGCGACACGGATGTCGTGGGCCAAATGGAAGCCGGATCATCCACAGATAACAGGCTGACAGTGGGCATGAGAAAAATTAGCGATGTACGGCCTGTAATCCTCCCCGTGCGTTCGATGGGCAGGCAGGAGGACGTATCGAATGGCCGATCCACGTGACAGGAAGCGTGTCGAGAATTATGCTACATCCCCGACTGCGCCGCGCCAATAGATCATTAAGTTGTACTACCGCCTGTATTATGACAAGACACCCCGTTACGCAGGGGTTGCTGCCGGCAGCCGGCCGAGCCGGGGGGGGGGAGAGGGAGGAGGAGGGTTGCTCGCTTTTCCACGTCGTCACTCCTTTTCAAAGAAGCCACTCCTTTTTGATCGGCCGACTGGGACCGTTTAACACCGGGCTTTTACCGTTTCTCCGACCTTTAATTTCCCTTTTTGCAGATTTCTTCTCGCACTCGCACCTCCTTCGGCCTTCTTTCTTCGACCCTCTGCTCTCAGAATTTTCGCGCGTCGTGTCATTATACGCGAGGGTCACGCTCCTCCTTCGCTTGGATTACAGTGTGACCTTTGCTAGCTCGGTCTTGCTATCTTGGAAAGTTTCAAGTGGCAAATAGTGCTTCGAACGGGTTAACTCGTCACAATTTAACCCGTTGCGCTGGCAACTGGCTCGCGGACCGTAACGAGTGACCGAACCGTACACAATAATTCGTCGCTCCCTTTTCCTTTTGAACTCGTCGGTATATCGCTGGATGGGAATTATTAACAAGTAATAAACTTATATCATTTGTTTCGCCTGGGTTATTATTTAAATATATACTTGAAACTGAGAAAATGTTGCAATTTGTTCATTCCGGCGCAAAAGGTTAGGCACCAGGCAACGAAAGAGAGGCAAACGTAAAGAAAGAGAGAGAGAGAGAATTGGTGGTCATGATGGATGACGATCAACGACGATCGTTCGCGCGTAAGGTAAACGCATATTATGTAGATTAGGGGTGTCGACGATCAGATATATCCAGGGCGTTTAATAATGCTGTTCCTTGTCAAAACACGCGTCCGTAGCCAACTGAGGATGTAACGCAGATAAATTGCTTTATGGAGAATCCCGGCGTACGGGGGTCGTGAGCACGGAGAAGGAAGGAGAGGCGAAAAAAGAGATTGGCCAAGAAGGACAGAGATGGTAGAGCGTAGGTAGTGGGGTGAAACGAGGATGACCCCTCTTCGACCCTCGTCGCGGCTATTATTTGTTACCATCGGTGAATCGGTGTGCAGGGGTGTTTTAATATGGAGCCGATGCCAAAGATTTACGCGTTACTGTGCAAACAGCGGGTGATCCTCGGACCCGTAGATCCGTGAAACTACCCCACATTGTCAGATAATATCGCTGACAATTTCCAGAGACGCCAAATCCGATTGGCGTGGACACCAAGTGATTGAGAAATATATTTTTAAATGTTTCGTATCGCTGTCAGATTAGAATTATGTTGCCAATTTCTTATAATGAATCCATAGAATCTTGTGCCATTTTTGTCGTTTCCACTTTGTTCAAAAGCAACTTGTAAATTTGTAAACAAATTGGCCAACTTGTAAAAAATTTGGTTGTGTTGCAATGAATCCATAGAATCTTGTGCCATTTCTGTCGTTTCCACTTTGTTCAAGACCAACTTGTAAATTTGTAAACAAATTGGCCAACTTCTAAAAGATTTGGCTGTGATACAATGAATCCACAGAATCTTGTGCCATTTTTGTCGTTTCTACTTTGTTCAAGACCCACTTGTACATTTGTAAACAAATTGGCCAACTTGTAAAAGATTTGGCTGTGATACAATGAATCCACAGAATCTTGTGCCATTTTTGTCGTTTCCACTTTGTTCAAAACCAACTTGTAAATTTGTAAACAAATTGGTCAACTTGTAAAAGATTTGGCTGTGCTACAATGAATTCATAGAATCTTGTGCCATTTTTGTCGTTTCCACTTTATTCAAAACCAACTTGTAAATTTGTAAACAAATTGGCCAACTTGTAAAAGATTTGGCTGTGATATAATGAATCCACAGAATCTTGTGCCATTTTTGTCGTTCCACTTTGTTCAAAACCAACTTGTAAATTTGTAAACAAATTGACCAACTTGTAAAAGATTTGGCTGTGATACAATGAATCCACAGAATCTTGTGCCATTTTTGTAGTTTCCACTTTGTTCAAAATCAACTTGTAAACTTGTAAAAAAATTGGCCAACTTGTAAAAGATTTGGCTGTGCTACAATGAATCCATAGAATCTTGTGTCATTCTTGTCGTTTCCACTTTGTTCAAAACCCACTTGTAAATTTGTAAAAAAATTGGCCAACTTGTGAAAGATCTGGCTCTCTTACAGTGAATCTTTCGAATTTTGTGCCATTTTTGTCGTTTCCGCTTTGTTTTCAGCCCACTTAATTTTGACTATATCCGAAATACAACCTCGCACGGTATTTTGTTTGCACAATGCGTTAAGCTAATTACACGGCTTCTGATATTTTTTTAATTTAACCGCGTTATTAGCGTTATTACCGTGTCGTTGTTACAACGCTCGTTTGACGAAACACGACCTCCCGGCGCATCTTCATTACGCGGGCGGTTTTTGTCCGTTTTAAATGTTTCTATCGACAGTTCCACTTAATTGCTCCACCCGACGATTCAATCGCAAAAACGAAAAAAGACCCTCCCCCTCCTTCCCAAAAAAAGGAAAATACGACAACAAAAAA
>NW_025110054.1:514169-516573 GCF_011392965.1 Frieseomelitta varia | reverse complement strand
AAAAAAAAAAGAAAAAAAGAGAAGAGAGAGAGAGAAAGGGGGGGGGGGAGGGGAGAAAGGAAGGGGCGGACAGAAAATTCAAAAAACAACGTAACTCAATCTCTCTTAAAACGAGCGTCCACGCAGCGAAACGTTTAGTCGGCGCGTTCCCGTTTTTGCTAAAAAATCCCGCGTGGCCGGTGGGGGTTGAGGGTTCAATGCGTTCATCTATTTTTCATTCCGACTGGTCCGGTACCGGGTGGTCCGCCGGTGACAATCGGTGATCACAGCTTTTCAGATGGCCTGGAAAAAGTTCGAATCGGCCCGGTCGAAGAATTGCGCGGCGCACCAAAAATATATTCAATGGACGAAAAAAAAAAAAGAAAAAAAGAAAAAGAGGGAAAAAACGGAGAGAGAGAGAGAGAGAGAGAGAGAACGTCACGGTGATTACACGTTCGCATCATTGTGATCGGGTTCGATCTTTACAAATTTTTCGGAACAATGCCACCCTCCCCGCCCCGACCACGGCCCCCGGAGATCGTGGATTTCCACTTTGACGTCAGTTTTGACCAAATATTTGCCGAAC
Organism: Frieseomelitta varia; assembly: GCF_011392965.1. NCBI lineage: Eukaryota > Metazoa > Arthropoda > Insecta > Hymenoptera > Apidae > Frieseomelitta > Frieseomelitta varia. Next base: position 516,008 of record NW_025110054.1, on the reverse strand, counting down.
AAAATGGAAGTCGCGTAGCCGGTCGGTGACCATTGATCGATTCTTTATTTCGTCCTCTTTCTACGCTCATTTTCTATAGCTTCTATATACACAAGCGCGCAATATTTCAAATACTGGTGAAAAATATAAAACACCGACACTCGGGTTTCATGCGAATTATTAGATTTTTATCGATAAAGTCGAAATTCGTGTAACAGTGGCTAAATATGTTGTTGAAATATTTTCAATACTAGTGAAAAATATAAAACACCGACACTCGGGTTTCATGTGAATTATTAGATTTTTATCGATAAAGTCGAAATTTATGTAACAGTAGTTAAATATGTTGTCGAAATTTACTCTTTATTTTTTGTAGCTTCTACACGTCTGTACACAAGCGCGCAATATTTTAAATACTAGTGAAAAATATAAAACACCGACATTCGGGTTTCATGCGAATTATTAGATTTTTATCGATAAAGTCGAAATTCGTGTAACAGTGGTTAAATATGTTGTTGAAACTTATTTCGTTATTTTTTGTAGCTTCTACACATCTATACACAAGCGCGTAATATTTTAAATACAGGTGAAAAATATTGACACTCGGGTTTCATGCGAATTATTAGATTTTTATCGATAAAGTCGAAATTTATGTGACAGTAGTTAAGTATGTTGTTGAAATTTACTCTTTATTTTTGTAGTTTCCACACGTCTATACACAAGCGCGCAATATTTTCAATACTAGTGAAAAATATAAAACACCGACACTCAGGTTTCATGCGAATTATTAGATTTTTACCGATAAAGTCGAAACTTACGTAACAGTGGCAAAGTATGTTATTAAAATTTATTCTTTATTTTTTGTAGCTTCTACACGTCTATACACGTCTATACGTACACAAGCGTGCAATATTTTCAATATTAACGAGAAATATAAAACACTGACACTCGGGTTTAAATTATTAGATTCTTAAATGACAAGTAAAAAATTGTTCATTTCCTCCAGTTTCTATAAACACGCAATATATGAAACACATAACGACAAATATGAAATATTAGCATTCAGGTTATACCTGAATTATCAATTAGATTCTCATCGATAAAATGACAGATAAATAGAAATGTCGTCGAACAATGGCTAAAAATTTGCCGTCCTCTTATTTTCTACAGCGCATGGCTTTAAAATATCAATGAAAAATTAAAATAAAAAAACTTTTTAGCACTTAGATTTCACTTGATGGAATGGATCGGTGTGATTCCTAATCGACAGAATGATGTTGGGGCTAAAAATCGAATAGTTCGAAACTGCGAAGCAAATACAACCAAGGATGAAATTGAACTTTAAAATTAAATGCTTTACGTACGTCGAAAGATACGAAAGGGTGGAGGGTGGTGGAGGGATATCGACGCGAGATGATGTGAGCGAGAGGCGAAGTATTGTAGCTTTCGGATCGATCGGAATCTGAGACCGGACTGGAAATGACAGTTACTCGGTTCGAGACAATGGCAAGGATCGTGCTGGATAATTTGCAGTTCGAAATCTGTCGTCGGACGATCAATTCGAAGTTGGAAGTTCCAAGTGACGAGTGTCCCGAAGTTTGGAATCCGGTGTATCTGCCAGTCGCACTTTGAACTTCAAAAGCGTTATGGGCGACTCTTTGTACATTCGTTTCCTTGCTCTGCCACGCGAAGTACAATCCTCTTCTGTTCATCTTGGAGAACGATAGTGTCGAGACAGAAACCGAAATATTGTGAGGGTTTAGGTATTTTATCAGTATTTTTAGGTATTATACCGGTATTTTAATACACTAGAACTACCGAACAGAGACTGAAAACCGAAATATTTCGAAATTTAGGTAT
>NW_025110054.1:509685-510888 GCF_011392965.1 Frieseomelitta varia | reverse complement strand
ATATTGTACCAGTATTTAGGTATTATACCGGTATTTTAATACACTAGAACTACCGAACAGAGACTGAAAACCGAAATATTTTGAAATTTAGGTATTATTCCCAGAGACTGAAACCGAAATATTGTGAGGGTTTAGGTATTATACCGGTATTTGCTCCCATATTATCGTAATATAATATATCGCTATTTGGGAAATCGGTTTTAATACCGGTAGAAGACAGTCATACCGATATTTTCATATGTATTTTATCGGTATTTGATGTCCACAGCGGTAAAAATACCGAAATATATACCGGTACGGTACCGCTTTACTGACAAAATTGGAAATGACTTTAAGCTATGATACAGAGCCCTGTGTATTAGACTTTTCGTTGTCGCTATAATTATGCCTCTGTTTAATTTCATCGTTTTCCATATTACGTGTGTACTCATCACCAGAGTCATCAGTAAGTCATCGTTTCAAAGTCACGGTATAACATACTGTTCAATTCGTCTCGACATCAGCGACAATCCTACGATATCAAAAACATATGGTGCCGTTTAAAGAAACTCAAGGTCACCTTGACTTTCTTTACGCAAAAGAGCATTTTTTTGAGATTTAAGATTAACATGGGAACACGTAGCCCACCAAATACTAAAAAAAAAATTTCGTTCGAAGCATTTTTTAATCGCATTACCGGAAATGCATAAAAAAAAAAACCTTAATGACAAAACTTAACGTTCGTTATAATTATCAACAAATTCCAGCAAATTATAGTAAAGTCAAAATATAGCAGAGACAAAGAATCATCTCACGAAAATTTGACAAATGATTTCGGCGTGGGGAAAGAAATATTACGTCACACAGACAGACACGTACGTGTGTACATATATCGCGCGTACTCCGAGAAATGGTAGAAAACTCTGGCCTTTCGTTTAGGTATTTCACTGTTCGCGTCATCATCCTGCCACGTTGCTAGACGAGAACGTCGAGAGATCCACGGAGGTTGAGGCTTCGAGAGAGACGCGGCGAGCGGAATGCGTAATCAGGCGAGATTGCGTTAGCGGGGCTAATTAGTCGGAGCACAATGCTCTGATAATATTATAGAACCGCGACAAGCAGAATTCAACTGCTCGGTTATTCATGTTGTACGCCAGTCATGCTCGACACGCTCGGATAAACAGTTGGCCCGGGCAGCCGGGGGGGGGGGGGGGAAGGGGGCCA
>NW_025110054.1:507320-509514 GCF_011392965.1 Frieseomelitta varia | reverse complement strand
GGTGGGGGGGGGGGGGGGGGGGGAGGGGGGCCAAGATTGGCGAATAAGGGCGAATTGTCGAGTCGTTAGCTAGTTTTCCGTGTTCCCAATGCCCGTGAAAAGCTGTTTCTGTTCGTTCGTCGAGGGACGAAGGCATTGTCCCCGGGCTCAGCCGCTCCTACGGCTGAAGCACGCACATCTCGACTTCGGATTTGTTTTCGTTCCGTTGAACAACTTTCGGTTCCTTCGACCGCCGCCTTGAATTTCAATTCGAACTCCCGTCGTTTTCCCAAACCGTTCCTTCGCCGTCGTTCCATTTCTTTTTTTCCTTTTCTTTCTTTTTTTCTGCCCGATATTTCGAGAAATTCTTTCCCGAGTTTGCGTTCGACACAGAGACACGCGAAGACTGGTCGCAAATCGATCCTACGCGGCAGTTCGATTACCTCGTTCGACCCTCTCGGTTGCGCCAGCTAACTCGGTTGTCGAACATTTTTCTGATATCTTCCACTTCGATTCAGTTTATACCGAGAACAACGCTTCTGGATAGTCACGCGTTGGAAAAATCGTACATACGTCGGTGGGAAAAATAGAAACCGGACGAGGGAGAGGAGGAGGAAGCGAGGTGGGTGTCGGCTCGTCGGGGAAAGGATTTTTCATTAGGGCAACCTAAGCCCCCGATGCGAAAGGATTAATAGAAGTTATAAAGTAGAAGCCCCGAAGAGGTGGAGGAACATTACGTGACCTGACTCCGATCGAGTCTTTCTTCAGGTTATATTGCAGGTTCCCGTCGTTTCTCATTCACCCCTACGGCTCATGCGCATCACATCTGACCAATAGAATCGCGTGGTCCATCTCTGCCGCTGACCAAACCCCTTGACTCGTACCATTCTTGCCCCCGAGATACATTCCCCGCGAAGAAAAAAGAAAGTTTGAGAACGACCACCCAACCAAACCCCTCATCCCGCCGCCAACCCCCTCCCAACCAGCTTCTAGCCTCTATCTCTCACTCTCTTTCTCTCTCACCGCGCGACTCGAGTGTGTATTTTCCAGAGGAAACCTCATCAACTCCATCCAAACTCCATTTCTAAGAACGGAATTGGAAAGCCGTGGAATTCATTGGATCCATCGTACACACGGCGACACACGGTACACGGAGGGAGGGGGAGAGAGAGAGAGAGAGGCTGTCGGATGAAAAGTGTTGCCTCGCTGAATACATCTTTTTCGTATTTAACCTCGCGCGGATCCTTATACCACCCGGGGTGGGGTGGGGGGATAAACTTTATTTCCAAATGAAAGGAGACAGGTCTCCGCCGGTTCTCGTCTTCGGTGTGTCCGGTTGTATATCGTTTGAAGGATTTCGTGTCTCGTTGAAGCCCCGATGGCTTTCGTCGAACGAGGAACGAAGTGGTCGGGGCGATTCCTACCGTCGAATTGCGTCGAGTTGTGTAATGATGTAGAGATAAAATATAATTGATTTTATATTCAATTTAATTGATGTTACGCTATATATTATATTATGCTATATATTATGCTATGTTATGATATGATATTATGTTATGTTATATATTATATTTAATATATACAGTGTATTAACATATATGTTATAATATATATTAATATTAGAATTAATATATATATATATTATATATTATATTTAACTGATATTTTATTTTCAATTTTTCACAGCGATAGACAAGGTAAAGAACTAACATACGCGATCACAGCTCTTTTTTTAACCCCTTCCGCTGGCAATTGGTTCGCGGACCATAACGAGTGACCGAACCGTATACAATAATTGGTCGCTTTCTTTTTCTTTTAAACTCGTCGGCATGATAGAAATTATTAAGAGATAATAATAAACTTATCGCGTTTTGCTTGGTTTTGAAAATGTTGCAACTTGCCAAGTATACTACTTTCACGAGGAAGGACTGAAAAAGAAAGGGACGTGTCACTCTCTCTCTCGTCGTCAGTCAACTGCACGACAATTCACCGTGTGTGTCAATATCAAATTCTCACGAATGAAGAAAAAAGAGAAAGATTACACGCCAAGTATACTACTTTCACGTGGAAGAACGATCATTGACTGAAAAAGAAAGGGACGTGTCTCTCTCTCTCTCTCGTCGTCAGTCAACTGCACGACAATTCACCGTGTGTGTCAATTTCAAATACGAACCATACAAATGAAAGAAAGAAAAAAAAAAAAAAAAAAAAAAAA
>NW_025110054.1:503278-507141 GCF_011392965.1 Frieseomelitta varia | reverse complement strand
AATTTCAAATAATAACAATAAAAATGAAAAAAAAAAAAAAAAAAAAAAAGAAAAAAAAAAAGAAACAGAGATCGATGCATCTCAGCGACGCTGTGACACACGTGTGCAATCTGTCAGTTAGACGCAGCGATCGATGCATGTCAGCCGAGCGTCCCGTGTCTTGGACGAGCGCAGGGACGACCAGTATGGTGTAGATCTCTGCGGGTCTCAAAATCGCCATCCAATATGTCCATCTTTCAGCGCGACGTGGACGCGAGCGGTGGACGGCCGCGCAAACAGATCAATGGTCCGCGTTCCAATATAAACAGTATTATTGAAACAAAGCGGGCGGGAGGTGTAGCCGAACGAACGAAGTTTGCTGGCACGGAGGGGTTGCAGCGGGGGCACCGACGGCTACCGGAGGAGGATGAGGGTTGATGTTTCTGCCGGGTTGCGGAGAATGAACGAGGGGAGAAGAGTTATGTTGCCGCGATATTGTACTGCGCGAAGCGGCACGAGCGAACCTCCAAGGGGGTGGAGAGGGAGGGGTGTGCTTGGCTTCCTGTTTCGCCTCCCTCCCCCCTACTTTCGACCCCGCGCCGTACAACCGTTCGATCCTTTCCCCAGACGGCCTCCGCGAAAACTCGACGCTGTCGATGCTGCATTATGTGTCACGGACCAAAAACCTACCTTATTGATACGCGAACGTACACGCGACAGGTTTCACTGCGAGTCTAGGGTCTTCGCTTCTCGACGACGGAGGTACGAGCCGAAGGGTTGATCGAAACGATCTTCCTGTTAGAACGACGAGGCAGTTACTATACTTGGAGTGATTAATTTTTCGAGTGGCAATTAAAGGGTTTGCAACGATATATAGGAGGTTAATATACAGGGTATATATTTCAGTACATCGGTAGAACAACTCCAGAAAGAAAGAAATAAATTGAAAATTTATAGTTTCTTGAGAAAATCGAGTATACTTGAGTTTAGTCAATTCCAGAGAGAAAAATGAGAGAAAAGAATAATCAACAGAATTACCTGTGAAAATAAGTCGAAACTGTAGGACACAATTTTTTTGTAAAATCCTCCGTTTTTAAGAAAACCGAGTTTGAAAATTTATTGGGGCGACGAGACAGTTACTATACTTGGAGTGATTAATTTTTCGCGTCTTCGAGTGGCAATTAAAGGGTTTGCAACGATATATAGGAGGTTAATATACAGGGTGTTCCAGTACATCGGTAGAACAACTCCAGAAAAAAAGAAATAAATTGAAAATTTATAGTTTCTTGAGAAAATCGAGTTCAGTCAATTCCAGAGAGAAAAATGAGAGAAAAGAATAATCAACAGAAGGTTAATTACCTGTGAAAATAAGTCGAAAATGTAGGACACAATTTTTTTAAAATCCTCTGTTTTTAAGAAAACTGAGTTTGAAAATTTATTGGGGCGACGAGACAGTTACTATACTTGGAGTGATTAATTTTTCGCGTCTTCGATTTGCAATTAAAGGGTTTGCAACGATATATAGGAGGTTAATATACAGGGTGTCCCAGTACATCGGTAGTACAACTCTAGAAAAAAAGAAATAAATTGAAAATTTATAATTTCTTGAGAAAATCGAGTATATTTGAGTTCAGCCAATTCCAGATAGAAAAATGAGAGAAAAGAATAATCAACAGGAGGTTAGTTACCCGTAAAAATAAGTCGAAAATGTAGGACACAATTTTTTTGTAAAATCCTCCGTTTTTAAGAAAATCGAGTTCGAAAATTTTCCGAGTAACAGAGCACATTCAAAAATTTATTTTCTTGAGAATGAAGCTTCGAATGAAAAAATTTCGTTTCATTTTTGCGCTCGGCTAATCCCCTGTCAATTGGTCTTTTCTGCTACAGTCAGAACCAGCTATGTATCAAAGAAAATCTTCAACATTGAGAAACGAAGTAAGACTGGGCAAATGAAATTCTCGAAACGAGAGAAACTTGCTGCCGGTATCGATTTATGCGGTGAAAAACGCACTCGCGTTCGAGTCAGAAAATATCGATCAGATTCATGCCCGTATGCACGAAGCCCACCGTCGACGACGATATAAAATCCAAGAGTATTTTTTCTGTAAATCGAGCGGGTGTCCCCCATTAATTGCAGGAGGAGGGACGTCTTGCCGATTAACAACAATAATACGACGGAATTACATTTCCTTGGCCAGCTCCTCGGGGCAAGGATTAATTGGGTCAACGGCCATTTAATACCGACCGGCGACTGAAAATCCAGACTCGCAGGAATTGCGTCCCCTTTCCGATCCAGTCTCCTGGAAAATGAACAGAGAAGCTGCACCATGAGCCGTCACCGCGACATCTGCGCTAATTTCACACCGAGCTGACTGCGTCCAGCCAGCCAGCCAGCCACCCACCCCCTTCCCCACCGACAGCCACCCTCCTCCTGGTTGACTGGCTGCTTCGCGCTGCTACCAGTCCTGTCCATCCTGATCCCAGATGGACTGGAAAACTTTCACTTTGATCAGACCAATTCCGAGATGTCTGTGTTCCGAATAATTGGCCCGTTGATCTTTCTTTTCTCTCCGCTATCTCTCCGTTCCTCCAATCTCCCTACCTCTGTCCGCGAAAAATTTCGTTCAATCGCGGTTTCACTTTCCCCGGTGAAACATTTTTCTGGCTGACGGAGAGCAAAGCGGAAATGTTTATATTAACGGCGGCGACGGGAGGGGGAGGGGGGGGGGAAGGGAAAGATATGTTGTCACACGAGAACAAAAGGCATCAAAGGGTTGAACAAATATTAATAAGTCGGATCGCAAGACGACAGAGGGTTCGAGTCACGCGCGACACATCTTCTGTTTTCTTTGGTATTATTAGGATGTCCGTTATTTCGCAAATATCACTCTGTTCTCTGTTAGGGAAAGTGTTTTTCCTCGTCTGGGAGACGAGGCGAGAACAATAACTTTCGTCGATGGTCCCTGAGATGAATATCTCAGCTCAAAGGGAAAGCAATCACTTGGCTCTGGCTCATCCGTCCAAAAAAAAAAAAGAACACACCCTCCCATTACTGAAACGACACTACTTCAACTTTAATCCGGCAAATTCACAAAGGACGCGCTTGATCTCTTAATGGCGGGCATAGTTTAAAAAAAGGAGGGGGAGGGAAAGAAAAGTCTAAACGCCGCTGCACGCGACGCGTGGAAGAAGCAGTGGTGCCACCATTGTGAAAAAAAGAGTCATCTCGTTTTGAGCGGGCGATATCAGGTTCCTTGATCGCGTCTATCCTTCGGGGCTCGCCTCTCGCCGAAGGGTCGAACCCTCGGGATGCTGAGACTCGCATCTTCCCGACTCCGCCTTGACTGCCGCCTTTGATCAGGCCACAACCCCCAAAACACCCGCTATTATGGACAATCAATCGAAAAAATGGAGCCGGGCCACCCCAAAAAAGCTGACCACCATGGCCCATGATTATGGGAGACCCTCCACGGGATGGTGGATCCACCCCTTCTTGGGATGATCGGCGAGATCGCCTCTCTCGGCATGATCGAACGTTTACTCTCCTAAGTAAACCGGTTAACGATTTCCCTTTGTTCGACTGGTTATCCGGTTGGTGAAGGATCGGGCCGTTTCATACGACTTTTTCACTCGACAACTCGTTTTTAATCTTTTGCGCTGGCGACTGGTTCGCGGACCATAACGAGTGACCAAATCAATATACAATAACTGGCCGCCGTTCTTTTCGAACTCTTATCAGAACGACATCGTTGGACAGAAATTGCTAAGAAGTGATAACATTTGTATTTTCGATTGTATTTAAATATACAGGGTGTTTCGTAACTTGTGGGACCCACTTCGGGAGCTGATTGTACGCCTAAAAATAATCAAAAAAAATATAAACA
>NW_025110054.1:495034-502260 GCF_011392965.1 Frieseomelitta varia | reverse complement strand
TTATATTATATAGAGTACCATACTTGGTAGATACAAAACTCTCTTCACGTTCACACATTTGCCGGAATCGAGTACAAAAAACGAAAGATATCAAGTAAATATTATTTCTAAACAGTGCGAATTCTTGCTTACGAACTATTGCGGTGGAAAGAGAGGCCGGACAGAATTTGCTCTGTTTATAAAGTTCATTATATCTAATAAACGAAGACAGATATGTTTATATTTTTTTTGATTATTTTTAGGCGTACAATCAGCTCCCGAAGTGGGTCCCACAAGTTACGAAACACCCTGTATAGTATCATATTATAGATATTACGTATTATATTATATAGAGTATAATATTGTAGATAATATATAATATTATATCTTATATTATATAGAGTACCATACTTGGTAGATACAAAACTCTCTTCACGTTCACACATTTGCCGGATATCGAGTACAAAAAACGAAAGATATCAAGTAAATATTATTTGTAAACAGTGCGAATTCTTGCTTACGAACTATTGCGGTCTGTGGAAAGAGAAGCTGGACAGAGAGTTTGCTCTGTTTATAAAATTCCTTATATCTCATAAACGAAGACAGATAGGACATGTATTTATATGACTGTATATACTCGAAGCTGAGAAGCGACTTTGGGACAAGGAAAGTTGTCGACGTGCATTGCACATCATCGCGGCATAAAAAGGTTAATAAAGAAGATTTCTCGCAAAAATGTCCTCGCGAGAGGCTGTTATTTCGCGTGACGAGCCACGACGAAAGGATAAACCAGGTCTGGGGCAAATGGATCGACGACTAAACGTTGGAAGCGAATTCGGATCCTGGTGGGCAGATGGGAGCGAGCAGCGACTATGCGGGAATAGCAGAGGAAAACGGAAAAGGAACCCAGTCACGATTGTTATTGCAAAAGCAGCACGGTCGTCTTTCGTTCTCGAGCTGTAACAAGAATGACCGCATTATTCAGGACGCGTTTGGAGCAACATGGCAACCGGTATGGGGTAGCGGGTGGTGGGGCGAGGGGTGAGCAATCTCCTTGCCGCGTCTCTTCAGCCAACAATCCGCGTCGATAAATAAAGGATTGGCTGCTCCTCGGTCAATATTGATTTTTAAATTGACCGCCGAGCGAATCCGCGCTCTTCCCCTCCGCCTCTGCCTCCTCCTCCTCCTCCACCGCCTCCTCCTCGTCGCCACCCATACGACGGCTGCTGGGGCTGGACGGCAGAATCTATCCTCGATCGGGAGGATGTACACGTATTTGTACGCGTTTGTTTGTGCTCGTACCCTCTTTCTCTCTCGCTCTGTGTCATACACGTACATATGTACATCCTTCTCTTTCCCTCCATCTCTGTCTGAACCCTCTTGTATTCGTCTTTCGTTTGCCTCTGTCGGACAGAGTACAGTTTCATTTTTCGATCTCTCTCTCTCTCTCTCTCTCTCTCTCTCTCTCTCTCTCTCTCTCTCTCTCTTCGGTGTCTCTGTGTACGTGAGAGAGGGTTGTGCGCTCGCGCGCGCGCGCGTGTACACATTCGGGGGGATAGAAATTCAGTCGGGCATCGGTCGCCGGTATACACGGAATTTGATTATAAATAAATGCGAGCGGCAGCGTAGCTCCAGCCAACCATCTCGCACACACGGTGTACACGACCGACAGGGCGGGAGGGAGGGAGGGGGTGGCCGTTTGGGAGGACTCGGGGTGGCGGCGGTGGTCCACTCCGTTGCATCCATAATGCAGAGACACGGTATGTTTGCGTTCCCCTAAACATCCCCCGTGTGTGTTCCCGGATACTTGATGCTCGGTTTGTCCGCGGCAATCGGCTTGGGCACCCCTTCGAAATTCTCCGATCGTCCGCTCTATCTGTCCCTGCCCTTGCTGCTCTCTCTGCCCAGGCTGCCACTGATTTCTCTGTTCCCCGGTTTTCGACAGATTTTCCAACTCTGAGCCTCTTTTCTCAATTTCTCGCCGCTACCCTCGATTCGAAGTTCGCGGCGGTCCGAACGTCCGAGTGTCGAAAGATTCGTTTCTTCGCGCTTCTTCGACTGACAACAGGGGGGGGGGGGGGGGGGGGGGAACTGGCGGGAACTGCGTGGATCATCGACGAGAGAAAAGCGTCGAAAGTTTCAGACTGACACTCTGGCTCGCGTAGAACTTGCGGAAGCGTATCGGGGACGTCGCGACGAGAATGTGGGAACGTGGGTGGTTATCAAACGATTCCCAGCTGGCGGCTTTTAATATCGGAATTGACTTTGGCGTCGCGAGCTTCTCCCCCTTGGAAATTTCCGCCTGGGGGAGGGCAACCCGATTATCGCGGGCATTCACCGAGAGATGGCGCCGAGGGGATCGCGCGCGGCCGGGCGGACGAGCGATTAAAGATTCTTTGATGTTCCTCTAAAATGTTCCCCCGTTGAAAGGCGACCTTGTACCCGAGCAATTCCGGCAGGTGAGCAGTCCCGCTGCTTCCTCGCACGCAGCCGGGGTCCCTACGGTTCATTTAATTGTGGGAATCCGAACCTTACGGGGAAACTTCTGAAGCCGCTTAATAACTTGGGAAATCCTTATGTACATCGTGTTTGCCGGTGTTTGCACCACCCGACCGCGCAAATTGAAATTAAGACACCGCATCCGGTCAGCCGGAGGCGTGCGCGAAATTGCTTCGGCGTTCGTTCGGTAATTGAGAAGTTGAAACGAAGAGGGGAGATAGGCAAATGATTCCTCTTCGAATTGCACGTTTCGTACCATTGACGGCACACACACACACACAGAGATTATTTTCGCAGTGAAAAGACAGGGTTCGGTTTCGAATAAAATCGAGTTTGTACGATAAATCGTAGCATTCGTGGATACGAGCGTGCATACGATCGTAGATCGAAAGACGTGGCAATGGATTCGCGGGAATAAGTCTTTCGCTCCGTTCAAAACGCGCGAGACTCGTCTCGCTCGGTCCAGTTTTCAGATAACGCAGCATTGTTGCGGCCCTGCTGTGGCAGCCGGTGCTGCGAAGGGTACGAGGAGGATGAGAAGGAGGATGAGGAGGAGGTGAGAGGTGGCGCGAGGCGGCGGCGGCGGCGGGAGGGAGGGAAGGGGGGGAGGGTGTTCGGGGGTATATATACGCCGAGGGGGTGCAGAAAGAGGGTCGAGGAGGAGCACAGCAGACGGCGGCTGAGGAGGCAGAGAAGAGGGCGAGGAAGAGAGAATAAGAGCACGTATACATCGGCGAAGGGTGGCAGGGTAACTGAGGGGGTGAGAATAGCACGCGCACACAGAAATTCATCCCTGAGAATCGAGGCTGTGTGTCCACTAGTATGGCGGCTGGCCGCTCAATGCACCCTCCACCCTGGTGCTGACCGACGCCGGGCGTCGCGGCGGCCGGCCCCTACACGCCCGTTGCCATAGAAACGCGCTGTCATTAAAGCATCGCCTTATCATAACCGACGCGCGGCCTTTCTCTCTCTCTCCCCCTCCCTGGCCGCCATCTTTACACCCTCTCGGCCCTCCCTGGACACCACCAGCACCAGTACCAGTACCAGCAATAGCAGTAGCAGTAGCAGCGATAGCAGTAGCAGCAGCGGTAACGGCAGCAGCAGCAGCAGCAGCAGCAGCCGCCGGGGAGCAGCAAGCTCCTAGTCTGCGAAACCCTCTTCCATCCCTCTCTGCCACCCCGCGGCGACCCTTCGTTCTCTCGCGCGTCACATCCCTCTCTTTTCAATCCCTCCGAAAGCCTCCTCCTCCTGCTCCTCTTCCTCTCTCTGTGCCACGACTCACTACTACTCCTCTTCTCCTCTCCTCTTTCCACCCTTCCGTATATGTGCTGCTTGTGGCCGGTGGTCACGTGCGTGCCGATGACGAAGGAGGGGAGAGGTTCTTCCTTGCGCCCTTTCGTGTACGCGTCCACGTACACTATATACCCACGTATAGTCAACGTCCTCTTACGCCTGGCTACGACGACCCTCCGCCGCCGTCCAACCTGCCACCGTCGCGAGGATTAGTTGTCTTTGATGAGTTTCCGGGGATGGGACGCTTCTCTCTCTCTCTCTCTCTCTCTCTCTCTCTGTTCTTTGCCTGCTCCGCCATCACCGTTCTACCGGATGGTCCGAGTAAAAGCGGGAACCCGGGCTGCTTTTAGTTTTTGCATCCCCTCGATTTTTGTTCGAGATAAGGAGCTTCGAGAAATTCTTATTACCGCCAGGAGCCTTCGGGTTTCACGGTTCGTTGCTTTAGCAGGTTCTCTCCCTGCCTCGTGCTTGCGGGAGAGAAGGCTGCCACGACGAGGCAAGAGAGGAAGATTAGGCTGTTCCTTTTTCGGATTCGGTTTTTCTTTCTCTCCGGAGTGCAACGTGGAAACTCGATTAATTAAGGTACGATTAGCACGGGACGACTGTGCGTGTGTGTGTGTGTGTTTTTTTTTTTTAGATTCGTTCGTTGGTTGGTATCGAGGCACGAGATTGTAAAACTCTGTGTCTCGCGCGAACCTGAACGAGGAGGGGGATTTTCGAAGTGGGAATACGATCGCGATAAGTAACGAATGACTGCCATAAGCAATTGAAATTCATCGGCGCGCGGAGAACCGTGCCGCCTCCATTCAACACCCGCTCTTTCTCTCTCACTCTCTCGGCATTAACCGCTCAAAGCAAAGGGTGTCCCGGTCTGCCGGAACTGCGAGCCCGGAAGTCGAGTGCGTTTCTGTGTATCTCATTAATTTTATTCCATATAATATGGGAGTGACGGGCGACGGGCTGATTAATGGAATCGCTGCGGCCGCAGCCTCAGAAGTAAAATCCTGTAGCCGGAATCTTTGATTTATCGCGGCGATATCGCGCGAATGATCCAAATCCGCGAACCGAGTCTTACTTGTAAGAATAATTAATTGAAGTCGTGCAGGCTGCTGTTGCAGTTTTCATTTCCACTGGCAGACCAGCGACTGTGAAAAAAGAAACGGCTCTTATCGCGAATTTATTTTTATCCTTGACCAATTGTACAAAGCTCTATCTACGTGTGCAAATGTCAAACGCTTGTTACTTTTACGGCTTAACGACGTCGGGCAGTTAATATTTGTGATACCGGTAAGAAAGGGACGAAACCGCGAATAAATGTAAATTGGAACGGAATTAAGTCACGAGCGGACTGCTAATAGAACTCAAATGGGGACACGGAGTGAGAATTAAACATAGATGAGCTAAACTAGACTAGAATTAAATCACAATAAGAGCCTTTATTTGTTCTCGACGCATTTAGCGGCGAACAATTTGCTTTTAATCGAGTTGAGGGTAATGCCGGCAGGGTTGAACTTTTCGTCTCTTGTACTCGATTATTTATTGATTCAACCTTTTTTTTTTTTTTACTCGCTACGTTAAGGACTACGTAACAAGTTTCTAAAAAAAAATCTGCGTAGAAGCGTCCAAAAAAATTTCTTTTTATAATTTGCTGATCATTATTATAAATATACACAATTGGTGTTGTATGATGCGATATATAAGAGTATAATATCTAAACAGGGGCCTAAGTGAAAGCTCTAATAACGACGCAGGAAGAACAAAAGAATTTCAAAAGAAGAAATTTCTGAAGACCGTCCTTTGAGTCAATCGACACTCGTTGGAATAATTTACGTAAACTAGACTTCTCGTTGCTTCTTACGAAAGTTCAAAAGACGATAGATTTAAACTATGTATCATTATACTTGTTCTAGCAAACTCGCAATGCACTAGTTGGCGATTGCTTCAAATTTAAACGACGTCGCAAGTTAGAAAGATATAATCAACAAAGTTTCGTGTTAAATACCGTTTGAATGATTATTTCCAATGCTACGTCATTTTATTTAACCAGTTGCGCTGGCAACTGATTGCGGACCATAACGAGCGACCAAACCGTATACAATAATTCGTCGCTTTCTTTTTGAACTCATCAGTATGATAACACTGGATAGAAATTATTGAGAAGTAATAAATTTATCATTTGTCTTGCCTATTTTGTTTTACTTAAATATATAATTTTACTTATAATATGCTATAATATATATTATAACATAACCTATGTTATGCCTAATATAACCTATATTCTAGTTAAATACATTAACATTTAGTGTGTTTATTGTTAAATTATACTACGGATTAAAGCTGTATTAACTTTTGAATAAAATAAAATTTCCTACAGTGTCAGAGAACGACATTACTTGTAGATATCCATAAGTATTTGCGCTGGCAACTGATTGCGGACCATAACGAGTGACCAAACCGTATACAATAATTCGTCGCTTTCTTTTCGAACTCGTCGCTACGATATCACTGGATAAAAATTATTCAGAAGTAATAAATTTATTATTTGTTTTACCTAAGAGTTTGTTTTACTTGAAATAGTACTTAAAACTGAGAAAATGTTGCAATTTTGGAACAAAAATTGCGTCATTTCAGCGCAAAGAAGAGTTATTGCTGGTTAGATGACGAACAAAAAGGGTTAAAATGTTTCTCTCGCACGACGAAGGAGAAGAATATCAGCGACGACTCGAAGAACAAAAAAATATGCGAATGAGGCATTCCGAGCGAAAACGAAACGGTGTGATTGCAAAATTTTCGCCTCGCAGTATCCACTCGTTTGCTCGTTCATCCACGTTGGCAAGAGGAGAATGTGTACGTCGTAGCAGACCGTATTTGTCCACGCGACGGTCTTACCCTTTGCCCTGAACCTCCGACCCCAGGACCTCTCTCTCTCTCTCTCTCTCTCTCTCACACTCCTCTTAATTCTCTTCTCTACTCTAGCTGCGACGCCGGAAGGCTCGCGGCGCCCTCTACGAAATAACGAGTCTCATTAATCCAATTAACCAGTAAATAATGGGATAGCATTTTCGTATTTACGAGAGAATAGTCGGCCCGGTCGTAATGGAGTTTTGAGCTGACTATCAATATATTCTTGCCGGCCGCGGGAGAACAAAGTGCGGGTCACTCGCTCACTTAGTTAACCCTCCCCCCCCCTGGCGACCCCGGGGGTTGCAGCCCCGGGGACATCAATTTCGTTTCCTTCTTGGCCCCGGGCAAATCTGATTTTCGGCCCGGCGCCGCCGCGTCTTTTGCAGCGCGATTTTCGTTACAGGTAGCCCCGTCAGTTTCAGGTGTTTGAAGAAAAAAAAAAACACGTTGCGATCGTTGGGGAAAAAAAAAAATGTCAACGCCGTGTTTCACGAGTATTTTGTGTTTTCCTATCGCACTTTTTTTTTTTTTTTTTTTTTTTTTTTTTTTTT
>NW_025110054.1:479537-495024 GCF_011392965.1 Frieseomelitta varia | reverse complement strand
TTTTTTCTTTTAAACGACGCCGTTTCGCGATTAATACGCTTCCCTGTGTAAATTGATTCCGAACGCCGGTTCAAGGAGCGTTTCAACTCCGAAAAAAAAAGCACGCTCGAGTCGAGAAACTGGCTGAACGTAGCAATCAAGTTAACATAAAAGTAGTTTACGACAAGAGTTCTATACACAAAAGAATCGGTAAAACGTACGCAACCTATCAATCGATACCACCACCACCGCCACTACCCACCACCATCGAGCTTTCCCACCGCTTCTCTCTAAAAAGGAAAAGAAAAAAAAAGAGAGAGAGAGAGAGAGAGACCGGAGGAAAGGGAAGAAAAACTCCCCCGGCAGCCCGGGTGTGTTCTTTAATGAAAATTGTTTACACCGTTAACGGCGATCTTCAGCGCGGGGGGAAAATTGGTTCTCCTCTACGTGGAGGCAGAGGGCGGTTAACTGGCAGCACATTCGGCGCACGTTTTTCCTTTAGATCTGGGGAGCATTAAGGATATCCATTCCGCCAGTCGGCAATAGAAATTACAGCGGACCACGTACTCGGCTGGCTCTCATGATTTGCATATTCGTTTGAAACAATAACCCCCGGGCGGGGTCGCTGTCTCTCCGACAGCTGAGGGCCGGCAGAGGTGTTCGACTGTTTCAATTAAAATAAGCATACGCCGGTGGCAGCCCTCGCCGCCGCCACCACCACCACCACCACCACCCCCGCCCCTCAACCTCGTCGAGCCGTGCCTTAACGCCCACCCCTTCCGGAGAGAAACGGCGGCAAAAGAAGATACCCCCCTCGCTTGGTTTCCCTATATTGCTCCGCCACCGCCGAGGACTGAATGCGAAAGCGACCGATGAAAAGTCGGGAATATTAATGTTTCTTTTTCCCCGCCCTCGCGCGAGAAAACCTCGCGAGGGGGCGAGGGTGGGGGAGGTGATTTCTTCGGGAAGCGGCGGATTAAATTGCTTTCTTGTTGATTGGCGCGTTGGCGCCAGGCTTGTCTGACTTTTAGTGCTTCTTTAATTAAACTAGATTATTTCTCGTTGCTTCCTCGACGCCTTCCTACCTTCGTGGTTCTATAAATTCTCTTGCGGAAGATTTTTCTTTCCTCGAACGATCATCTTTCTCTCCACCCCATTTCCCGATCGAGGGATCGATATTCCTCGTCGGTTTTCTAGATCTTCTAGATCTTCCGAGGGACAGGATGTCAATCGACGTGCCTGAGTGAGAAATGGGCGAGGGTATTTTTGGTGCAATAATTTCAGCGAAATATAAGTA
This sequence comes from Frieseomelitta varia, assembly GCF_011392965.1. Taxonomy (NCBI): domain Eukaryota; kingdom Metazoa; phylum Arthropoda; class Insecta; order Hymenoptera; family Apidae; genus Frieseomelitta; species Frieseomelitta varia. The sequence continues at coordinate 493,748 of NW_025110054.1, read as the reverse complement.
CGATTCCAAGCCGGATATACAAGCGAGAAACGTACGCGGGTAAGGGGGATGTTCCTCGGAAGTGAAGGAGGTATATATACATACACACATATATATATATATATATTGTATATATGTACGTTCAGGCAAGAAGGGGCGAGAAATAGAGAAAGAGAGGATGGCGTCGGGGTGGTGGCAGTCGGCTAATATTTTTAGACACCGCCACCACCCCTAGCCGGCTTCTCGATGCTCACCTCGTCATCCCTGCCACCCCTAGGCACGTGTATATATAAGATCCTTTAAATGGGAAATCGAAACGTTTCGGAGATAACTTTCCTCCGGGTGAGAATGTATTCAAAATGGCTGCCACAACGGCTCGAAGCGTTATGGATGGGAGGGAGATGGCGGGTTACCCCTCTATGATGATACGAAACATATTCCACCCTGAAGATCCCGGAGGCTTCCCCCCCCCCCCTCCCGACGCCACGGCTATAAAATAAAATTCATCGTCCTCGTCTCTCCGCGTGACGATTCTCGCCAGCAAATCGAAGATGGCGGTTTGCGTCTACGAGGCTCTTCTTCCCTTCTTTCTTTCTTTCTTTTTTTTCTCGAGATCTATTATAATCGCGACATATCGTATCGGTCAAGTGTACAACTAGTTTGTATGTGATATGCGTGTATGTTTATTATTTATATAAGCAGCTCGAACGTATTATCAAGGTTCATCTTTGTAATAAGAGTCGGCTGAGTAAAATTGTCATTCCTAAGTAAATTCCAAAGTGATTATTACCTAGTTAATTATTATAAAGCCGCACTGCGCTACGCGCTCCAACACGAGGGATGGAGAAACGAAAGGGAGGATTTTGCAAAATATTGTCGGCTTTGAGCAAGAAGATACGGTGGCGCGATTCAATTTCAATTGATGGAAATCCAGCCAAAATCTTTAAGAATATAATCGTAGATCCGAGTTACAATGCATGAAATTGAAATTGATTGCGGCGGGGATTGATTTCGTTGTCGAATTGAATTGAACTTTTCACGTATGTGTATAGGTGCCTGCGTGTATTTATTTTTCCGTCACTCCTCTCGTGATGCATAAACACTGACACGCGACACACACGAAAATTCATTCGGCAGAAGAAATGTAAAGAGGTTGATGAAACGAACGGATATAACAAAGTATTGCAATTTATGTAAATATAAAGTATATAAATAGTATTAAATAATAATGTAATAATATATTTTGTATATTATTATACCCATATAATGATTAATTATAGTCGTATTAGATGTAGGAATTATATTGTTATGTATACAATTTATTTTTCTATCACTATTATATGCATGAAAATTGACACACGAAAATTCATTTAGAAGTGTAGAGAGATCGATGAAACGTACCGATATAATGGAGAAATTTATATAAATATAAAGTATTATATAATAATACTATTTACGTAATTTACATATTTTATGTATTATTCTACTAAAATAATACTATTTAATAATTTACATATTTTATATTATTCTACTAATATAATACTATTCAATAATTTACATATTTTATATATTATTCTGCTAATATAATTAATTATTATATATCTATAATAATATACAAAGTAATATATAAAATATATATTATTATAGATATTATATATCTATAATAATATATAATTATTATATATCTATATTATATAAATTATATAAAATAGTACAATTACTATTACATAAGTATTATTAAAATATTATTATTATGTTATTATATATTAGTAAATAGTATACATGCAATTATAATTCTACATATATCTTATTTTAATATAATATAATATAATAATAATATAGTAATACAATAATTTTATATACACACACACACACACACACACACACACATAATATGCGCGTGAAAGTTACGTCGCAAAGATACAAAATAATAAAATTATGATGTATTAATCATACGTGAATAGTAGAAAAGCGAATTTTCACTTTCTGCGAATTTGCATCGTCTGCCGATCAGCCGAAAATCGATCGGAGAAAGAGATCACAGAATGTATCATACAATTTCAAACATACATTCGGCTATTCTCACTATTGCGATTTAAAAAATCATAAAATTCGCCTTCGAATAAAGATCCATGGAACAAATGAGTAAAAACCAATTTATCCCTTATTCGCTGTCCGCTTATTCGAAAGATGAGATTTTCGAGAGCTGTCTAACGGAGTGTCAAATTCCAACTTCCCCGGAGAATTTATTGGCAGCGTGGATGGAGAGAATCGAGCATCAGCGGCCATGATGGTTCGTCTATTTCAGATAACGCGGCTGTCGAACCAACTGATGCCTACTGCTTCGGCCCCGGTGATGCATCGATTCCTCCCGCGAAATCCTCCCCCACCGGTCTCCATCCTCGATACAAAGTCGAGCGCGAAAGGGAAGCGTCTCACGAACGAACGGAAGACTCATCTCCATGTTCGCTTATGCGCGGAGAAAGGAACACACTCGAGGGGTGGTGGGCTGGGTCGTCGCCGTCGCCGTCGTCGTCGTCGTCTCCCCAATACACCCCTCATACATCACGCTGACACTCGTCTAACTACGTCTTTCCAGATTTATCGCGTTTACCAACCGTGCCTAATATCGCGCAACGTTTTCACCGCGCCTTATTCCAAGGGCTGTTTTCCACCTGACACCTCCACCCACGCCCCGGTGTCATAGTAGATCGTGTCGGAATGTTGTGTAAGAGTTCCCGAGGGTTATAAGCTTCCTTCTTGGTTACTACCCCCGCGATCGCGAAATTTCTCAATTTCTTCCCGAGTTCTGGGAACAACACTGTGTGAAATCTGTCTTTCGACAAAACGAGAGTCGGGCATTTGAGAAAAAAAAAAAAAAAAAAAAAAAATGTAGGACCATTTTCTCGTTATTCATCCATATCGTCGACACGTGCACACGTTCTAACAGCATTCGCGCCATAAATATGGCCTACGCTTGCTAATCCGTGACACGTCCCCTAATTCAAAACGAGATCGATAGAATCGCGATACAGGTCCGGAGACAGGTCCATTTATCCAGAAAATAATCCGCCGATATCGGATCGTCCGTGGGTTCCTCTGTGTGTCCGTAAACGAGCGACGTCGTCCTCCGGCGGAGATTAAAGATATTTATGAGATGACGATTACGTTTTTATCCGACGATCGGCCACCACCGAAAGGGGTGGCTTTGGCAGACGTTTTCACGACAGAGCAAGCGGGAAATGCTGCTCGTCACCGTTCGTTCATTTGTCTGCCAGTTGGTTGGCTGCCTTGGACGGAGAGAGCGTGGCTGGACAGCGAGGAAACAGTTCGAAACATGACACGGACCGCTGTTATTAATCGTTGCCACCGTTTCCACTGCTCGCAAACCTGCAATGGCACACACCCTGGACTAACGTGTCGCGTATCCTACTGGCTTTGCTTTCCTTTCCTTTCCTTTTCGTGGCCCTTTCTCAGTTGATGCCGTTCGAATTTCGATCGAATTCTCCTCGAGAATAGCCGAGAACTGAGATTGTTATATATCTGGAGAAATTTTGATTGAATTCGACACAGTTCGTTCAACATTTTCGCGATTTTCAACATTAATCTGACATTGTCACAAGGTTTTTTGCACTTCTTCTTCAAAATTGCAATATTTCCTCAGTTTTATTTAGTGTATTTAAGTATATTTAAGTGTATTTAAGTACTTTAATTGTATTTAAGTATAACCCAGTCAAAACAAATGATAAATTTATTACTTTTCGGTAATTTCTATCTAGTGATATCATACGAGTTCAAAAAGAAAGCGACATATTATTGTACACGGTTCGGTCACTCGTTATGGTCCGCAGTCAGTTGCCAGCGCAAATGGTTAAGTAAAAATATAATCCTTCTGACTTTTGTTTCTTTCATCGATGTCTCATCTGTTCTTTCGCTTGTTCAGACCTTGAAGTTAATGGCTTTCTATACGTCAAAAATTTACCTTTTTTTTTTTTTTTATATGTCACAGGATTTCAGAGATGCTTGAACCAAAAAAAGATCATCGGTCTGGACGAGCCTTTCCCTCCTAAATTTTCAAGCAAATTTCCACGAAAATGTCTTGTTGCGAGCGTTACACCCTGTTCAACGATGCAACTCGAGTTCCATCTCTTATCGAGCCGAACAAAAACAAGAATTACCCCTGCGCATTCTACACCCGGTTGGTAGAAAGACTGGCAATAAGACAGAGCGCCCAGAGACAGAGAAAACGTTGCTCCCAGCAGATGCTCGAGGCTTTCCCATGGTGGCTAGATACGCATGTTAATGCAACAGCATGCTCGTTATAATAATCTGCGAGCGGAATGCACGTACAGGCCTAGTGGCAGGTTGTCGGTGGCGGCAGTGTCGCCGTTATCTCGTGCATGGGATCAGGTCCGATGGGGCCGCGAGACTGCTCCGTAAGCCGGTTATCTAAATACCGTAAATAACAACAAGCCCCTGTTGTAGCCCTGGCAAGGCAGCCCTGGCAGACCGTCAACCCCTTTGTCCAACCCCTTTCCACCACGCGCTTATAACGCACGCTTTTCCACGCGTCTCCACGCGACTCTGACCATCCCTACCGAGATGACTATCGTTCTCGAGCCAGTCGGTTCTCGCTCGCATTACGATAATCTTCTCTTTCTCAGCACGCCAAACAATTGGCTGCTTTTATGATTTTACCGCTCCTTCTCTCTCTCTCTCTCTCTCTCTCTACATTACTTTTCTTCTTCATCGCTCCTTTAAGGAGTCAGGAAGGAGTTTGAGAAGGAATTTTTTGAGCAAAACCGATTTTTTGTTTGTTTTGTTTTAGATAGTAGTTTGAAGACTTTGAAATAAGAGACAGAAGGTATCCTAGCCTTTAAAACGACTTATTTTGGGGTGTAAAAATAAATCTGCGGATACGGAATAATTGAATTTGTATCACTGTTGGCGACTTTAAGCAGTATTGTGAAAGTGCGAATCGTGTGATTCAAATTTTACTTTTGGCGAATCGAATATTAGGGGATTTGGATTTAATTTAGTTGTGAATTGTACAAACTGTGAGCCGCGATATATAAGTAAAGTAATAAAAAAGTAAAAAAACTTTATAAAAAAAGTCTCCATCATCTGTATCCTTTACTTAGTTTATAAAAAAAGTAAGTAAAGGATACAGATGAAAAATGACGTTCTGAAACTTTAAACGCGTTTTTCTCTGAAACTAGGTTTCTAGAAACGGTGTGCAAGATATCTCGGAATTTTACCAACCGTTTAACTGTGAAACTTGGTGCGTATCTTTAGTGTAACATTTACTAGGGATTGACGATCGAACATTTTTTAATTTTTAATAATTTCCAAAAAACATAAACAAAAAACGTAGAAATGTTTGGCATAAATTCGATACATCAAAAGCAAGCAGCTGCTACTTTCATAATTTTCAAAAAAATGAAAATTTTGAATCGTCAATCCTTAGAGAATATTGTTTACTTTTGAACTTTACTTTTGCCTTTTTGTAGCAACTAACCCTGTTTGGCTGGAATCATGCACACCGATAGGCAATGTAAAAGAAAGTTACGTAAAAAGTTAAATAGGATCCCTCATTTTTTCTTTTTTAATGTTGCTTTCTATAGTTCATAATGTGTTAAAATAAACCACCAAAAGCTCGTCATCAATCAAATATGTACTTTTTCTTTACTAGCCCTACAAAGTATTCGTAAATTTTAGGTCCGTCAAATTATCTTATCCCCTTAACCTCTTGCGCTGGTGACTGCTTGTTCACGGACCATAACGAGTGACCAAACCGTACAAAATAATTCGTCTTCTTTTTAAATTCGTCGGTATATCACTGACAGAAGTTACCAAGAAGTAATAAATTTACTATTCGTCTTGCCTGTGTTATGTCTCAATATACCTAAAACTGAGAAAATATTGCAATTCTGGGTCAAATATTCTCGACGTGTGTTGCACGTCATTCCAACGCAAGCGGCTAAATTATTCGAACGACTCGAAGATCTCTCTCTCTCTCTCGCCGTGTACGTTCAGAGTTAGAGTCGGGAAATTACATTTTCAATTCCGCGAATGTGTGTAAAGTTCAATGGTTGGCTGGTTTTTACGATTCCATGGGTTACGAGCACCAGCAACAACAATAACAGCAACAACAACAACAACAACAGCTGTTGGCAATAAATCGAGGCAAGGAGAATAAAACGTTCGCTGGTTCGAATCGAGGAGATTCCTTTGTTCCCACAAAAGTCGCTCGGTACAAATACAGGGACGACTTGAGGGCGACTCGGTGATCCGATAAACTGATAGATATCCGGCTGGTACCACTATAATTAACGTTGACCTGGCCGCGACCCGGCGGCAATTTCAGCGAGACCAGCCGATACGACGATCATAATAATCGCGGCTTAAATCTTTCTGCTTGTCAATCAGCCGACTGACACAGGAGTCCGAGGCTGCCCGGGGCTTTGCGTGTCCCGTCCTGGATCGTTGCACGCCAGCTAACGTCGATGCTCGATCATTAGCTGCTCGTCCATGTTTCCTCTTTGCGCGCGCGGCCATCGCGTGCGATAGATCGATGCCCGTGGCGCGAGAGATCGGCCAGCCGTGCCAGATGGACATCGGGGCAACAATCGTTGCCTTTCGATGCCCCTAATTATTTCGATTTGCGTACCGCGAGCCGGCATCGGGGGGCTCAGAGGTCATCCCGCAGCCTTTCATTTGCCTTTGCACCACCACCACCACCACCATCACCACCGCGTGCAGATGGAAATGGGAAAAATTCATCGCAGGCCGGAGTTTTCAGCTCGATTCCAACGCCAATTATCGATTACTCTTGTTATTATAGTTTATTAATATATAATATATATAATAATATAGTAATATATACGACATATAATATTAAAATATTATATATATATATATAGTAATGTTAAAATATTAATAGTAATACATATAATATATAATATTATATTAATATAATATTACAGTTAATTCATCGCAGGCTGAATTTTCAGCTCGACTGCAACGCCAATTATCGATTATTCTTGTTATTATAGTTTATTAATATATAATATATATAATAATATAGTAATATATACAATACATAATATTAAAATATTAATATATATATATATATATATATAGTAATGTTAAAATATTAATAGTAATACATATAATATATAATATTATATTAATATAATATTACAGTTAATTCATCGCAGGCCGAGTTTTCAGCTCGACTGCAACGCCAATTATCGATTATTCTTGTTATTATAATTTATTAATATATAATATATATAATAATATAGTAATATAATATTAAAATATTATATTATATATTAATATATATAGTAATATTAAAATATAAAATATTAATAGTAATATATATAATATATAATACTTTATCAATGTAATATAACATATTGTAGTTAATTCATCGCAGGCCGAGTTTTCAGCTCGATTCCAACGCCAATTATCGATTATGCTTGTTATTACAGTTTATTAATATATAATATATATAATAATATAGTAATATAAACAATATAAAATATTATATTATATATTAAAATATAAAATATTAATAGTAATATATATAACATATAATATTAAAATATTGTATTATATATTAAAATATAAAATATTAATAGTAATATATATAATATATTAATATAATAATTAATATAATATTATATAATTATATAATTAATATAAATATATTATGATATTATTAATAGCGAGATGGTTCGATTACGTTTTGTAAATCTGCGATTATTTTTTAATTTTCCACTGTAAATTTATATGCATCTACTTTCACGAGTATACGTCTTTCAGGCATTCGATTATGTTTAAAGTATAATATTAATTAGTATAATAACTCTTGGGTCATTATTTCCCGACTTACGTTACTTGGTTATTTTCCGATTAAGCGAACGGAACAAGGGAGGAGAAAGTCTCTCGAGCGAGAGCCAGATTTTTCAATAAACAGCAAATAACGCGTTAGGTTACTCCATTACCAGGAGGATCGTTGCAGCGTGACGAATAAGGAATTATCCCGTCAGAGGGCGAACATTCTTGTCACGATTGAAAAAAAAGGAAAAAAGAAAAAAAGGGAAACGACAGTGTATATATATATATATATATATATATTGCGACAGTGTATATATATATATATATATATGTATATATATGTGTTTAGCAGGCGCGATTTTTATCGGCAGGAAGACACAGCTAAGGAACCTGAACGAAAGTCAAAGTCCATCGGAGCGTGGAACCCCGATGCACCTGTTTGATCTGCGCTGATTAGTTTCATTTTTACGGCGAGCCGCCTGCCGTGGCCCACTCGCTCGCTCACACTTCCTACTCGCTTCGGAATCGGCCCGAAATTGCGTAATTTCACGCATGCGAGCTACGGCCGGCAGATAACCGGCAGATTAAACTGTTTAGAAACACGTGTAAGGGGGTTGTCGATCGGCATCACGCGTGAAACGGACCCGGGGATCCTGCGACTGCTAATCTTGCATCTAACAGGGACTCTGACTCTGATACTCGCTCGCTCGGCCTGGGAACGTCACTCGTAAAACTCTGATGGAATTCTTCTGACCAGTTGCCAATTAACGTGCCCGGTACCGTGAACGCGACTCATCTTTCTTTCACGTTTCTCGATTAATTGCTCTCTTTCAGAGCTCCTCCTGTTCGATGATCGTAAAATCAACCAGCGAGGGACAGCGGGTAAGAGGTAAAGTTGAAGCAACGAAACATAAAATGGCAAATCGGCGATGCACGCCAACGTTACACGCCGTATACTTTTACTCGTCGAAGCTATCGTTCGCTATCGATCGAGGGAGAATATGTTTCAGCTGTGATTCACCCGCGCGGACACGGAGAAATGTTCACGGAAACAGAATCCTCTAGAAAGATTGAAGAGCAGCCGGGTCGACTCGTGGGTGAAATGACAATTATATCGGTCAGCTCATATATATCGACGACAATGGGACACACTCAAGTGGGATACAATGTGTATGGAGCTTTATTGTTCCCCTGAAAGCGCCGGTCAGTTTGGTCCATCTGCTGACCCAGCGGCCTCTGTCACACGTACCAGCCGCGTCATCAACTGCATCGGCATCGTTTCACGAGGAATTCTGGCTGGAGACGTATTCCCAAGGACCTATTCGACGCGGAGGATCCTCCTCCTCGAATGGAGACCAGCTAAGAGTGAACACGCAGCATGCATCGTTTATCAAATTATGGTTTATTCAACGCCGAAACACCTACCACTGATCAAATTGAGACCGTTTTCGAACTTTTGCGTTCAACAATTCTTTACGTTATTTATCACATCGTTATTTATCTTCACTTGGCCACATATGCGAGCACATAATTTACGTTTTATGAAAAAAGCTACTTCCATTCGTGAAACCGTTAGGAAGAATAAATATGCAATCTTTGCTAAATTTGCTAAATCTTGGCCATAAGATAAATCTCGATTGTCATAACGCAAGTAAGGAATAAAATGAAATTAAATTAAGTTTCATTGTTATGACTGAAATTAAAAATTCGTTCCCGAAGAGGTTAACTCCTTATTTATTATTTATTATTTAATTTTAATTTATCTCGCAAAATTCAATAGCTGTATATTGTTAAAGAAACAGAAAATCTACTTTCCGTACTTTTTTCTCCATAAAAAGAGAAATATATAAATATATATGTACAGGGCGATTCACGCAACTTGCACACCTGAAATAACCTTTAAATTATGCGTTCAATGAAAAACTGTTCAATACAAAAATGTTGATACGAAAAACTTTAATACAAAATTGACACGCCATACTTTGCCTCCTTTAAAACCATGCAACTTTTCTATTAAACGACTTTTCATTAGAACGTGTAGTTTAAATCTACAGATTCAACCCTCAGTCTGTTACACTGTTACGGACAATGATCGATCGTTTGTGAACGTATTTTCAGAATTCCGTATTTTCAAAACCTCAATGACACATTTTCTTTTTCTACTCAAAGAAAAAAGAAGAAAGAAAATTGCAGAAGAAACTCCAAACGGAAATTCGAAGAGCAACATCGAACCGTGAAAAATTTCAGCCGATGGAAGATTAAACTTTCGGCATTCCAACGTTCCCATAAAGCCATGGAATCGGCTGCGGCCCGCACGGGGATGTTCGCGAACACGAGGAGAGGAACAACTGAAAGGGAGCAGCAGCAGCAGCAGCCGGGGGAAAAGTTTCCGAGGGGTTGTACTGACCCCTGTTCGCTCGTTGTTAATATTTAGGGTAGCGCAGCGCCATGAACAATGCCGGCTGTCCCTCAAACGAGCGACGGGGTATGTCTAATGTTAACCTGTTTCAGTTACGGACCGCTCGCACAGTTTTGCAACCTCCGCGGACACGATCCGGGAGGAGTTGCGCCTTATGATTAATGGATCTGGCGCGTATTAGCGCCCACTTGCCGCACCCTTCGCGATTTACATTTCGAATTTAATGATCCCCCCTCGAGACTGATTGACTTCTGCGATCGGCAAGACAGATTTCTTGCACGCGCCCGACCCCCCGATGCGTTATAATAATTATTCTTTCTGACGTGCTTGAACTTCAGATGCTCGTCGCCGAATTTCGACGATGGTTCGAATCTCATCGGGAAGAATACGAATTAACTGTAAGACTCTCTATCGCGTAGATCGAACGATTTACATGATCGGCATTTAATCACTTGCGCTGGCAACTGATTGCGGACCAAACCGTGTACAATAACACGTCGCTTTCCTTTTGAACTCGTCAGTATATTACTGGATAGAAATTATAGAGAAGTGATAAGTTTATTATTTGTTTTGCCTATTTTGTTTTACTTAAATATATAATTTTACTTATAATATGCTATAATATATAATATATTATAACATAACCTATGGTATGCCTAATATAACCAGTATTCTAGTTAAGTATATTGACATTGTGTTTATTGTTAAATTATATAACAGATTAAAACTGTATCAACTTTTAAATAAAATAAAATAAAATTGTGTCAGAAAACGACATTATGTGTAGGTATTCTTAACCACTTGCGTTGGCAACTGATTGCGGACCATAACGAACGACCAAACCGTGTAAAATAATTTGTCGCTTTGTTTTTGAACTTATCGGTATCACTATTGCTGGATAGAAATTATTGAGAAGTAATAAATATATTATTTGTTTTGCCTATGTTGTTTTACTTAAATATATAATTTTACTTATAATATGCTATAATATATAATATATTATAACATAACCTATGTTGTGCCTAATGTAACCTATATTCTAGTTAAATACATTGACACTTGGTGTGTTTATTGTTAAATTATGTTACAGATTAAAGCTGTATTAACTTGTAAATGAAATAAAATTTTCTACAGTGTCACTTGTAGGTATCCTTAATTTAACTTGTGCTGGCAACTGATTGTGGACCATAACGAGCGGCCGAATCGTGTACAATAATTCGTCGCTTTCTTTTTTGAACTCATCGGTATATCGCTATTGCTGGATAGAAATTATTGAGAAGTAATAAATTTATTATTTGTTTTGCCTATTTTGTTTTACTTAAATATATAATTTTACTTATAATATGCTATAATATATAATATATTATAACATAACCAATGTTGTGCCTAATGTAACCTGTATTCTAGTTAAATACATTGACACTTGGTGTGTTTATTGTTAAATTATGTTACAGATTAAAGCTGTATTAACTTGTAAATGAAATAAAATTTTCTACAGTGTCACTTGTAGATATCCTTAATTTAACTTGTGCTGGCAACTGATTGCGGACCATAACGAGCGGCCGAATCGTGTACAATAATTCGTCGCTTTCTTTTTTGAACTCATCGGTATATCGCTATTGCTGGATAGAAATTATTGAGAAGTAATAAATTTATTATTTGTTTTGCCTATTTTGTTTTACTTAAATATATAATTTTACTTATAATATGCTATAATATATAATATATTATAACATAACCAATGTTGTGCCTAATGTAACCTGTATTCTAGTTAAATACATTGACACTTGGTGTGTTTATTGTTAAATTATGTTACAGATTAAAGCTGTATTAACTTGTAAATGAAATAAAATTTTCTACAGTGTCACTTGTAGGTATCCTTAATTTAACTTGTGCTGGCAACTGATTGCGGACCATAACGAGCGGCCGAATCGTGTACAATAATTCGTCGCTTTCTTTTTTGAACTCATCGGTATATCGCTATTGCTGGATAGAAATTATTGAGAAGTAATAAATTTATTATTTGTTTTGCCTATTTTGTTTTACTTAAATATATAATTTTACTTATAATATGCTATAATATATAATATATTATAACATAACCTATGGTATGCCTAATATAACCCATATTCTAGTTAAATACATTGATATTTAGTGTATTTATTGTTAAATTATATCACGGATTAAAGCTGTATCAACTTTTGAATAAAATAGAATTTTCCACAGTATCAGAAAACGACATTATTTGTAGGTATTCTTAACCACTTGCGCAACTGATTGCGGACCATAACGAGTGACCGAACCGTATACGATAATTAATCGCTTTCTTTTTGAACTCGTCGGTATATCACTGGATAGAAATGATTGAGAAGTGATAAATTTATTATCTGTTTCGCCTATTTCCTTTCACTTGGATATATTATACTTGAAACTGAGAAAATATCACAATTTTGGGACAAAAAGTTGTCGACTTGCGTGGCACGTCGTTCCAGCGCAAGAGGGGAAAAAAAGAAATCGCGGGATCTGATTTTGCGCGAAAACCGCGAACGTTTTTCGCCGAAAGAGAAAAGAAGAAAAGCGGTTGGATGAGGCAACGGAAGACGAGCAATGGAAGCGTGGAGAGGCGCGCGCGAGCCGATAGCGATCGGAGCTATCGGGACAAGTGGTGAAACTGCTGCAATATGAAAGGCGAGATCCCTAAATGGAGCAGTCGGTTGTGAAGGCAATATGTACCGCTCATGTGGCACGCGATTGCGCTCACAATGTCTTCCCATATACGGTCGTGGTACATGTGTTCCGGTCAGTGGTTCTTCTCCCTCTGGTCCAGCCTGCCTTTTCCGGCTGTCGGGAGCTGCATTCCTTATTCGATGCGCCTCTGTGTCCACGTGCACACGGTGCTCACCTGTCGGCCCCGAGAGAAACGCGCGCGCGCGCGCGAGCGAGCGAGCGCGAGCGCACCGTCTCGATAAAATATCGCCAATCCCCGTTGCTGCAACTACAGCTGTCGGGAATAACAACCAGCCGGAGCGAGCCACCGAGCGATAGCGTGGCAACGCGAAAAACTAGAAGAATCAACGGGGGACACACTCTAAAATTCTACCTCTTAACGATCGCTGCCCACCGCTGGGGGGTGAATGTAACTTCGAAGATGCGCGTTCGCCGATGTGCTTTAACAGTACTCGCAACAGCGAACCGACGTAAAAGGGAATCGAGACGGGACGGCGCGGATCGAGGATAAGTATCGTTCTTTTTCAGGCAGTATCCGCTGTACGTACAGCAAAGAGCCATTAATTATTATTTTTCAAATAAATAAGTTGGACGCCGAAAGAAGTCGGAGCTGTTGCGAGATGTACACGAGAAAGAGTTGGAGTGCAAATAAATAGATCTCTTTGGGGATCGGCTTATTTGACGATTAGCGAAGAAAGGACGATAGAGGACAGTTGAACGTACAGTGAAGAGCGTAATTGCAACAATGACAATGAGAAATTGTGATGTGAGATTTCCTCGCAAGTGAACGATAAATGCTTTCTTCGAAAAAATCGAGGAAATTGAACGTTTGAAGTAAAATAAAGATATATACATTCGTTCTGTTTTACCGACGCTTTGCTTTCAAGTTTTCAGCAAATAAAAATCCAGCAATATTATACTTTCAACGCAGAAGAAATCGGTAACCATTTCTGTTACAACTTTGTAACAAACCATTTATATGCCGTTTTCTTCGCCCACCTCTGCGTGGAATACGTGCTTGCGAAAAAGAGAGAGAGAGAGAGAGAGAGAGAGAGAGAGAGAGAGAGAGAGAGAAAGAACTGGGACATCCTGTACGCGTTGCACATACATATGTATGCATATTCTTCTTTTTTATAGCCTGGATCGAAACTTTTAGGATCTGCTGTACATAAAACGCGTTCAAGTGTGTTTTAGCAAGCGCATGGTATCGTGATGGTGGAGAGAAACAAAAAAGAAAAAAA
>NW_025110054.1:471947-479421 GCF_011392965.1 Frieseomelitta varia | reverse complement strand
ATAAAATTTAAAAAGAAAAAAAAAAAAAAAAAAAAAAAAAAAAAGAAGGAGAAAGAAAAAACGCGTCTTCTACGAAACGCGATAGGAAACGGCGAATAAGCATTAATGAGCAATAAAAAAAAAGGGGGGGGGGAACAATTGAAACCGTGGCAAACAAATTTAAAGAATTCTCGTTACACGCGTGAGCTGCACTAATGCGAAAATTATGCACGGATGCCGCAATAATTCCCGCGTGGAATTCCCCAGCCCCGCGATATTTCAAAGTGCGCATTTAAGGACGCGCGGCCGAAGGCGCGAAGAGAAAATTCATTCATTAATATTAACCACGCGGGAACCCATCGCATTTGCATTTACTGTTCTTGGCTTCGCTGACCAGGAAACGGAATATCCACGTAATTCGTGGCAGTAGGTAGGTAGCTGCACGTTGCAACGTTTTCGTCGTTGTTGCGCAAACTGCATTATAATGCATACACCCGGGTTAGTGCCACAGGATATCGAACGCCACTCTTTGTTAAACTAACCATCGTCCTCGGAAATTAGAACAAGGTGCGAGATAATCATCGTTCTTCTTCCTGGTTACTACAAGAACAGATGATAACGAACATTTAATTTGTCAATTTATTCGCATGATCTTTCTTATAAAAAAGAAAGAAAGAGAGAGAGAGTACCTGTTAGGGCTAGGCCTACGGAGCAGCTGTCGGTCACGACGAAATAATCGTAATAGAATTGTCAAAATGTATCCGGCCGGTTATTTTACGGGGCTTGGATCCGTACCGGGGGTGGAAGGAGTTGTACGTCCCCTTGGATTCGCGTAGAATCGTTTCCCCGGGGGAATTACCGGGTATTATATCGAACTGGAAGGACGTCGAGATAGGGGTCCGGGTGCAAATGGAGTGGCCCGGCAGAATATGCTAGTGTCACGGGGACGCTTACTAATACCACGGATTATACCGGAGATATCTGCACGGTATATCTTATTCGCGCGATCGCTTTAACGCGGCTGCATCTTTCCGCCCGGCGGGAATTAGCATACTGGCGATAAAGCCTGGCCAGAGGAAGAAACATGTAGATGAGCTTCACGGACGAGTTTTACGACGGAAAACGTAACGAAACGTAATTCGACGCAATCGCAAAGGTGTTGACACCAGGTTTACCCCCGTGCGATTACAACGTATCGATTCGCCATTCCTAATCTTTAACCACTTGCGCCGGCGGCAACTGGTTTGCGCGGACCATAACGAGGGACCGAACCGTATACAATAATTTGTCGCTCCCTTTTTGAACTCGTCGGTATGATATCGCTGGATTAGAAATTATTGAGAAGTAATAAATTTACTATTTGTTTTGTCTATTTTGTTTCGCTTGAATATATAATTTTACTTATTACAACATGTTATGCTGTAATATATATAACATGTTATAACGTAACCTATGTTACGTCTAATATAACCTATATTCTAGTTAAATACTTTGACATTTGTTAAATTATATTGTATATAGTATATATTGTATATTAGATATACAGTATATAGTGTATATTGTTAAATTATATTAATACAGATTAAAGCTGTATTAGCTTTTAAATAAAATAAAATTTTCTACAGTGTCAAAAAACGACGTTACTTATAACCTTAACTACTTGTGCTGGCAACTGATTGCGGACCATAACGAGTGGCCGAACCGTATCTTTTTGAACTTGTCGGTATGATATCACTGGATAGAAATTATTGAGAAGTAATAAATTTACTATTTGTTTTGCCTAGTTTGTTTCACTTGAATATATAATTTTACTTATTACATGCTATAATATATAATATATAATATGTTATAACATAACCTATGTTATGCCTAATATAACCTTATATTATATTTTAGTTAAATGCATTAACATTTAGTGTGTTTATTGTTAAATTATATTGTGTACAGTATATATTGTATATAGTGTATATTGTTAAATTATATTAATACAGATTAAGGCTGTATCAACTTTTAAATAAAATAAAATTTTCTACAGTGTCAGAAAAACGACATTACTTGTAGGTATTCTTAACCACTTGCGCTGGCAACTGATTGCGGACCATAACGAGTGACCGAACCGTATCTTTTTGAACTCGTCGGCATGATATCACTGGATAGAAACTATTAAGAAGTAATAAATTTATTATTTGTCTCGTCTATTTTGTTTTACTTAAATATATAATTTTACTTATAACATGTTATGCTATAATATATAATATGTAATATGTTATAACATAACCTATGTTATGCCTAATATAACCTATATTCTAGTTAAATGAATTGACATTTAGTGTGTTTATTGTTAAATTATATTGTATATAGTATATATACAGTACATATTGTATATAGTGTATATTGTTAAATTATATTAATACAGATTAAAGCTTTTAAATTAAGTAAAATTGTCTACAGTGTCAGAGAACGACGTTACTTATAACCTTTTTTACTTGGTCTGGCAACTGGTTCGCGGATCATAACGAGTGACCGAACCGTACGCAATAATTTGTCGCTTTCTTTTTCTTTTGAACTCATCGGTACGATATCACTGAGTAGAAATGATTAAGAAGTAATAAACTTATCACTTGTTTTGCTTGGATTACATTTAAATATACTTAAAACTGAGAGAATGTTGCAATTTGGGACAAAAAATTCTCGACGGGCAGAGATTAAGTTCCTCGCTTTGCAGTTTTCAGATTGAGAAGAAGTGGCAAGTTATGCAACTTACGATCGTTGCGTGTAATTGAATGTACTCGAATACAAGTTAAATGCAATGATCGTTGATTACTTTCTTCTTTGTAACGTTCGACGTTACTTCTAAATTGGAGAATGATACGGTTAAAAAATAAAAAAATGTTAAAGAAAGAAGAAAGAAACCCATCGTTTCTTTGTAAAATGAAAAGAAGCACGAGTAAGTAGAGGAGGAAACGTAAAAAGTTCATCAGCCAGAGTTTACGGGCTCTGTTCTTCGACAAAATGGCGGAGAACTGTGGACTGGGGAAGGGTGTAAAGTGCGCGAGGATCGGGGAAGGCGAGGCCGGATGATAAATCAGTACCGGGAGTTTTCCGGCACCGATGACAAACACAATAAGTCCCAATTTCGGTCATTTATATACGCTACGCCCGGGATAATATGACGCCGGATCCTTTGTGCACACAGGACCAACGGGGAGGGGAAGGGTGGTTCGACGGGTACACACGAGTGACGTCACTTACAAGGACATAAATCAAAGCGAAAGACCAGCGTCCCGGGCACGGCGCCGACGACGTTTCCCTCGGGAAACCGGAGGTCCTCTTTTGACTCTGCCTCTGGAATTCCGCGGACAGCGACTACCTAAGGGTTGGTCCACGCGCCACGCTCTCAAAGTACGAGGGTTGAAAGGGACTTTAAACGAGAGGGGCAAGGTTTTGCACTATTGCGGGAAATTGAGGAAGATAGAAACGATGTCGAGCCTCGATCGTTTAAGGGCAAGTGAAACGGATTTTTCCCTGACAAAAGATCCCTGGTCCCATCCCCCCCCCCTCCCCTGCGATTCACCGACTCTCCGTGAAAATTTATCGATTCCGATACGCGAACGAATACACGTTTCTGTCTTCACGTTTCAATTATACCAGAAATTATGCCAGCTTGTCGAAGAGATGCGAGCCTCTGTCTTTCCTTTCACTTTTAATAAAACCTCGGAAGAGGATATCTCCTCTCTCTCTCTCTCTCTCTCTCACGCTTGAGGATATTTAAAAAACCAGCGAGGAAATGAAAGGAAGATTCGATTTAATTGCGAGCGCAACGCGCGAAAGGGAATTAAATTCATCCTGGAAGAAACATCCTCTAAAATTTCACGATTAATTTCCTGATTAAAAGAACGAAAGCGTACCGAATGGCAGAGGGTGGCAAGAGAGAAAGAGAGAAAAAGAGAGAGAGAGAGAGAGAGAGAGAGAGAGAGAGAGAGAGAGAGAGAGAGAGAGAGAGAGAGAGAGAGCGGTGCGCGTAATCAGCGATAAAACACTTGGCTGAATTTACCTCTCTACTCCCCCCACCCCGCCAGCTTTGCCGTCGGCGAATTAAAGCGGGCCCATTATCTTATGATAATTCGCGCGTCGGGGTTGAAATTAATCGAGTAACTACAATTTCATAATGGCCGCCCCTCGGTCCTCGCCGGCGTAGCCTCTCCTCCGAGGGGAGATCGTCCCTTGTCTGTCTGCCTCTCTCTCTCTCTCTTTCTCTCTCTCTCTCCTTCCACGAGAACGAGTCCCTCCGTCGCGCGCCCGTATAACTGGAATGACATAATTGAATAATATAACGCGCGCAGCCACCCTTCCCGAAGCAGAAACTGGAACCGCATCGAGCTGAACCGAACTGAGTAATGGTGGTGCGAGTCGAGGACTCGTGGGACCTCTCGTCACGCATATTTCATTACGCGATCCGGCAACCCCTGCAACCCCTACACGCCGCGTCGTTCTGCTTTTCTCTCTCTCTCTCTTTCTCTCTCGCCTCATTCTCCCACCTCTCTCTATCTATCCATCGAACTCGCTTGTCCAGTTTCGACTGCCGAATCGAATCCGGAAATCAGCGAACTTAATTAAAGCGCGTCAAGTCTGTCGGTTCCGTTTCTTCTTTCGAAAAAAACCTTCGCCAAATTGTGGCGTCCTTTTCGAAATACAGTTTCGAATACAGGGGCCTCGACCGAGTGGCTTTACGGAGGGAATTTCTTTTTGGGCACTTTCTCGCTTTCCTTTTCTCGTTTTTTCTTTTCGCCTCGCCCGTTTGGGATTTTGGAAAGTCATTGGTTGAATTTGCCAATTTCCTAACTCAAATGCAATAAAAGGAATTGTATATCCAGTTCCTATATAAGTCAATTCATAACCATAAATCTATATCGTCGTCAGAGACAACTAACGAACGAACCGTGAGAAACACGCAATTCTGAACGCGGCTACCGTTACTGTCGACTATCATCTCGGAAGAACAGCGCACCCACCGTCCAAATAATCCTATTTTGCTCGACAATGTTACTCGGGGCCGAATTATTGAAGTGGCTGCTGAAAGCCTGCCGCTTTCTCTTTTTTTCGCGCCTCGGCGTTTCACCCCTCCCTATCCAAGAGCTTGGGCCGCGTTCAATCTCGATATGATTGCATTTCGAGGAGGAAAAGATTGCCGTGAAAGTGCAGCGATTATCTCTATAGTCCGATCGCTGATAACGCGACGAGTAGCTCTTAAGTGAATCGTCAAATCGTTTCTGCCGCCCCTTGGCCAGGGGTTTCATAGACACATGTATCGTACGCGTTGTGCAAATACCCCTTCTACCTCGTGCCTGCCATAAAGCTCCATCATCCTGTTTCTCCCAGGGGGGTGCTACCTCGCGTTTGTGTCCCCCTTCCATCCGTCTCTTTCTCTCTCAGTCTTTCTCTCAGGACAGAAACGTCACCAACGACGTTGCCAAAAAGAGAAAAGTCGCGCTCTGTTTATCCAGCTGGCGTATTTAAATGTCGCTCCAACGCGGCGTAAAATTATATGCAAAAATCCCCATGAAATATGTAAGTCCCCTTAACGCACCGGGAAATTGTCGCGTTACGGAGCCGGCCCTGTGGGATTATTATAGCTGGCTACGTAGCGTACCTCCCGAAGAAGGGTACACGAGCCACCCCTCTGGGGGGTTTAACGCGGCACAGATTCCTTTCTCTCTCTCTCTCTCTCTCTCTCTCTCTCTCTCTCTCTCTCTCTTTTTCTTTCTTGCCCGGATTACTTTCTCGATCGGCGAATTTGCCGATTTGACTTTGGATCGGCTAACACGTTCGCCGAGATTTTCTTACTTGATTTACTAAAAAAAATTGTTTTGAAACGCAGGACATGCACTCGTAAGTATTTCTCTGAAACGAAATCCAGATGGACAAACATTTTCACGATTTTTAAGGGGAAAAAATAGCTCGTCATAGCTAGAGATTGTTCGATTTATGAACGAAAAAGAGACGAGTCTCTGGAATTTTTCTTCGTGACCGCGGTGAAAAGAACGAGAGGATAATGGCGAGGGGGGGGGGGGGAGAGAGATCTCATTTCTAATTAGGCGGTTTGGATATTCTTAATATTTGATCCGTCATTGGCTCGTTTAAGGAGAAGAGAAGGCCAGTGGTTCGGGAGGGGATGGGTTCTTTTCTTGCAGCGATTCGTCATAGAATGTTATACCTGGAATTTACACGTTGAAAGGACAACGTGGCGAGATGTGTGGTCCAGTAATTAACAGTGTGGGGCCCACCGTGTGGTATTCGCTCTTGGATTTATATACTTCACCCATCATTCTTGTTCTTTCTTTCATAGATCTCTTGGCGGACTTCTCGTCTTACTCATAATACATACGTAATATAAAACGTTTACCAATTTCATTTTAACGTCAGCGCAAATAAATATAGATCAAAACTGACTCACGAATTGTTATTATTATTAAATCTATAACTAACGTCGTTCTTTCATACTGTACAAAATTTTATTTTACTTAAGAGTTAGTACACTTTTAATTTATTTAATTTCAAAACTCTGTACCGACGCGAATATCCTTGAAACTTTTCACTGACAATACATACTCAACGTGTAATTCATAATATTTCAATATATTACCAATTGCTGTCAGCAATTTTTTATCTTCGGCGTTTGGAACTACCAAAATGGTCGAAATGACCAGTTGATGATTTTTTGCTGATATCTTACAGCTATAAAAACAGTATATTTTTTTTTAGAGATTCTTTGATTTGAATGATTCTTCGTAAAATACACAAATGAGAGCCTAGTTATAAAGATTTTCTATTGCTTTTACTTCACAATATCTTTATGCTTTACTTGTCGGTAGATCTAGCGTTGAAAATGAAAATTTTTAGCGAACCGATTATTTTGAAACTGTTCGTATCGGATGACTGATGATAAGTATCGGGGATGACAGAGGTCAGGACGCAATGCAATTTGTAGGTAGCAGCCAGCAGGTTGTCAGGTGTCGATGGGGAGCCGAATGTCAGCGGGGGTTCCGCTACCTAACAGTAGTAACGTTGCCGTCGCTTATTCGACGGCCCCCTGCAATCTTACATGGATCCCTTCCCCACCCCAATCACGGTTTTTGGCTGTTTCATCCTCGTCCCGCGCAACGATACTGATATCTTTTGCACCTTCCGGCGTAAAATATTTCGAGAAAATTAACAGAGACGTAATGAATCACACGTTCTTATTAGAAACTCCTAAAACTCAGAGGAACGTGTTACTTTATTGTTACTAGCTATTCATTCAGAAGAAACAAGAATGTATTGCCAAAGTCATGAAACTCCTGAAACCTAACCTAAAATTCAAGGACTCCTCTCAAAGAGCAAAAAATTACTTTATTGTTACACGACGAAATGAAAAATTCGACTTTATTAACAAGGTGCCAGCTATTCATTCAGAAGAAACAAGACAGTATCGTCAAAGTCATGAAACCTAACCTAA